>NW_027602668.1:0-5000 GCF_053455715.1 Rhinoraja longicauda | reverse complement strand
AATAAAACAGGCAAGTTTTTATTTAAATATCAAAAAATACTTTTTCAAAATATTAAATATTTAAAAAACTTTTTCTTTTCAACAACTCCATCCGACATTTCAAAATGCAGATTGTATTAGTTAAAGTTATGAATCCTATATAAATAAATATTTATTTAAGTTGCTGCATATTCCCAAATGCAGATTGTATTAGTTCAAGTTATGAATCCTACATAAATAAATATTTTTGATTAAAAAAAATTGATAAAGCACAAGACTTGTTTATTCTTTATCCCATCAGCAATAAACAGGCAAGTTTTTAAAAAATATCAAAAAACACTTTTTTTCAAGTAATAAATATTTTTAAAACATTCTCTTTTCAACAACTCCATCCGACATTTCCACACGTTACACATTCAATGCAGATATTCATTTCCAAATTTTTGATAACATATTTTTGATAAAACACAACACTTTTTAATTCTTTATCCCATCAGCAATAAAACATGCAAGTTAAAAAAAATATCAAAAAATACTTTTTCAGAATATTAAATATTTTAAATTTTTTCTTTTCAACAACTCCATCTGACATTTCAAAATGCAGATTGTATTTGTAAGAAGTGTGACTTCACAATGTCGTTAACTTCTAAAGTATTTATTAAGAACACAAACCGGGAGCAAATGAGTAAACGTCCGCACAGTACACCACAGTTTCGAAGCCTGCCTAATCTACAAAGCAAAACTAAACATCGGTTCCAAAACAAATACCAGTCATGGATCATGGATCTGGTTGGCAATCTGAAAGCCAGACATGGATCAATCCGAATAAACGGATTGATCTACATCTTCCCTTTTTTCAGACTAAAAAAAACCCACAGCTACTCTCTAGCATTCCAATACACAACAGTACAGCACAAAACAGAATGCAATTGCAAAAACAGCAGTAATGGGAATATAATAGCACATATTGTAGTAGCAGCAAGCGTCCTGGGAGTCTCTAGACATAGTCCTTATATCTAGGGTTGGGCTTACAAATCCGCCCCGCACGAGTCCGATACGGCCCCTCAGAGGTACCCCTCGCTGGAGATGATGCGACCGGCATGGGCTTCCCCGGGGATCGTGCCACAGGCCTCATAGGCGATTTGGATGTCGGAGGCAGCTCCACGGATGGTGCGTTCACCGATGTTGAATTTGTCTCCTTCGCAAGGGGCAGCTCTCGAGCTGTGGGTGACGAATCATACTCACCCTCCTTCCGGCCATAGCACCTCGTCCGGGTCATCGGGCAACCCGTTTAAGTCCCACTGAGATGGCATCGGTTCATTTACCGGTAAGATGTGTCTCCGGTTCCGCCTGTATAGACCTCCATCAGATTGAACGAGGGTAAGATCGGGGCTCCGCGCAGACCCCCTTGACAATACCCTTGCGGTCGTATCCCTTCGGGGACTGCAGCCGGACGACCTGACCCTCTGACAGCGGGGGTAAAGGGCGACTGGATCGGTCGTAACTAACCTTCTGGGTTAGTCGCTTGTGGTGCAGTCGAGCCTGAATGGTGGAAGGTTCGTGGACCTCCGGCTGGAGCTGCTGCTTCGAAACGGGCAAGGTGATGCGTGTCCTCCTGGACATTAGGCGTTGAGCCGGGGAGCCCAGAGTTGAGTCTCGCGGAATGTTGCAGAGATTAAGAAGGTCTAGGAAAATGTCCGAACCTGACCTGCTGGACTTCTCGAGGGGCCTGCTTCGCGGCTGCGGACCGCCCGCTCTGCTAAACCCGTTCGACTGCGGTTACTCTGGACTGCTGGTGATGTGTCGAAAGCCCCAACGCTTCGCAAAGTCCTGGAAGCGCTGGCTTGAAAACTGTCCAGCATTGTCGGAGATTAGAGTGCAAGGTGCCCCATGGACCGAGAAGTGCCTGCGGAGCTTCTTGACTACTGTCGCGGATGATGTGGAGTGGAGCACATCGATTTCGAACCAACCAGAGTAGGAGTCCCACCAAAACCAAGTACTGGTGCCCATGCCAATCGAAAAGGTCTGCGGCTACTAGGGACCATGGGAGGTCAGGAACAGGGTGCAGCTGTAGCGGCTCCTTCTGCTGATGTGGAGTCATGCTGTTGCAGACGGCGCAAGACTGTACCCACTGACGTATAGTGTCAGCCATGCCTGGCCAGTAGAACATGTCTTTGGCCACCCGCACGGTGGCATCCGCACCAGGATGCCCTCTGTGTACGGCATCATAGTACTCGCGCTGGAGTGAGGCTGGAATCACCGCCTTGTGACCTTTCAGGATGATCCCGTCGTCAATAGTAAGCTCATCCCTGATGGGAAAATAGGGCTGAACGGTCGTCGGAAGTGAGTGCTGTTTGCGCGGCCACCCGTGTCTGATAACGGAGGCGAGTGGCTGAAGCGTGGCATCTTCAGCCGTGGAGGCCACCAGTGCGTCCCGACTAGAGGGAGGTATGTGGTCGAGGGTTAACACCACCATGGAGTCCCGCTCGGAAGCGTGTTGTGCACAGGACCGCAAAGGGGCACGAGAGAGTGCGTCCGCCAGATGCAGGTCCTTGCCTCGTTTGTAAACCAGGGTCACGTTATATTTCTGGAGCCGTAACATCATACGCTGCAGTCGCGCCGGAGCCGCGTGTATGGGCTTGTTCATAATGGTTACTAAAGGTTGGTGGTCTGTCTCTACAGTCACAGGTTGGCCAAAGATGTAGTCATTAAACTTTGCACAAGCGAAAACCACCGCCAGCAGCTCCTTCTCAATTTGTGCGTACCTGGTTTCTGTTTCCGTCAACGTTCTGGACGCATAAGCAACAGGCCGTTCCGCTTGTAGACATGCAGCACCGAGACCGTATTGGGAAGCGTCGCAGGTGAGTGCGACAGGCCGGTCAATGTCGAAGTACGCCAGTGTAGGAGGGCACGACATCTGCATTTTTAGCGTGTCGAAAGCTCGTTGTTGCGGCTCGTCCCACAACCAGGCAGTGTCTTTGTGCGTGAGCTGACGCAGTGGAGCCGAGAGTTCGCTAAAATTGGGGATGAACTTCCCGAGATAGTTGACCATGCCTAAAAACCGCTGTAGGCCGGTAACATCGGTCGGCGCCCGCCATCGCACTGATGGCCACCGTCTTGGAGGGGGACAGCCTTGAGCCCCTCACTGGTAAAGACATGTCCCACGTACTTCACCTGGTCAACACGGAACCGACACTTGCGGGGGTTGAGCTTCAGGTTGACCTCTCTGGCACGCTCAAGCACCCTCGTTAAATTATCATCGTGTTCCTGTACATTCTTGCCAGCAATGATGATATCGTCCACGATGATGGAGCACGGCAAGCCATCAAAAATTTGTTCCATAGTTCGTTGGAAAACCTCACTGGCCGAGCTGATGCCAAACGGCATGCGAAGGAAGCGGTAGCGCCCAAACGGAGTGCTGAAGGTAGTTAGCAGGGATGAGACATTGTCCAGGGGAATTTGCCAAAACGAGTTCTTGGCGTCGAGCACTGAAAAGACAGAAACCTTGCCCATGCGAGCAGCTACCTCTTCCACGGTGCGCATGGGGTGGTGCGGCCTCCTCAGAGAGGCGTTCAGGTCCCTGGGGTTAATGCAGATCCGGAGCTCTTGTTTGTCTTTCTTGACAGCAACTACCATTGAGGACACCCAGTCCGTAGGATCCGTAACGGGCGTGATAACTCCAAGCACTGCCATCCTGTCCAATTCAGCCTTGACCCGGTCCCGCATTGTAACGGGGACACGGTGGGCAGGACGCACCACAGGGCGCGCGTCCGGGTCTAAAGCAATGGAGTACGTGACCGGCAGCCTGCCCAGCTCATCGTCGAAAAGGTCATGGTATGCAGAGAGGATGCGCTGCGTGGAGTTAGGGCTAGGAGCCAGTTGATGCACAGGCCTCGCTAAACGTGACCAGTCCCATGTCAGTGCAGGCAGCGGATCCCAACAGTGTCTCTACATCGCCCCTGACAACGTAGAATCGCAACACTTGCGATTTGTTCCGGAGACTACACAGCAGCTTGACCTGCCCAATAGGGGTTGACGTGACTGCCACCGTACGCCACAAGGGTGGCACTGCAGGTGGATAGTTTCTCTGCCTCCCTGGGATTCCGAACACGGAGGAATTCAGTCTCAGACACAACATTACATTTGGCCCCAGTGTCAATTTTCATTTCCAGAGCATGGCCATTCACCATCACTGTGGCCATGGGTTCGCTGTTCCAAGCACCAACCCCCACAGTGGAATGCACAAGCAGCTCGATACCGTCGACCTTGGGCCCTCCGTCTGAACTGTTATCAGAGGATTCTGATAAGGGCTCCGGCAGGACCAGGTGCACAGGTTTTTTAGGTATTTTCGCGGGGGCATCGCGAGCCCTGGACCTGCAAAATCTCCAGAAATGGTTCCTCCTTCTGCAGCCGTGGCAGATTTGGCCAAAGGCAGGACATTTCTCCCTGTTCGTGACATGAGAGCCCCCACAGTTAGAACAGTTTGTAACAAATCCTTGCTTATCTCGTTGTACGTACCAAGGTGTCTCAGGCTTTCGTTGTCTTGGAAACGTAGTCTGGACGGCATCGATTCCCAAGGGTGTGGAATGTTGTGCCCCCGGACAGCGTCGCGGCGTTACGGTTGCCAATTTCGTAGTTTGCACAGAAAGAGACAGCTTTGTCCAGAGTCAAAGCAGGGTCGCGGATAAGCTTTCTCCTTAATTTATCGTTCGCAAGCCCACACACCAGCCTGTCCCTCACAAACTCGTCGCAGAGTTGTCCAAACCCGCAGCCCTTGGCTGCCTTTTTAATAGCACACAGAAACGATTCAATTGTCTCACCGTCATTCTGGTGACGAGAGAAAAACTTCACCCGCTCCACAATGGGGTTCGTCCGAGGTTCGCAAAGCTGGCGAAACTTTCTTATCAAACACTCCGGGTCCTCTGCCGATTCCGCAGGGGTCACAACCGAAGGTGCATCGCCTACCGGGGGGATGAACGATCTCCTCCGCGTAGACGAATTGCTGCGCTCGCTCGTAAGCC
>NW_027602667.1:0-30561 GCF_053455715.1 Rhinoraja longicauda | reverse complement strand
GAGCTCAGTAGAGAGAGCAGTGATCTCGTGGAGGTGCACAGTATCATAGGGAGTGCCATAGTAATAACACTACGACATTTGGACAGGTACATGAGGACACTGGTTAGTGGCCAATTAGTGGGCAATCAGGAGATGAGTGGACAAAATTAGAGCACGTAGTATAGGGGGCAGTGTATTGACATGGATAGAAAATTGGTTGGCAGATAGGAAACAAAGAGTAGGAATTAATGGGTCCCTTTCGCAATGGCAGGCAGTGACTAATGGGGTACCGCAAGGCTCGGTTCTGGGACCGCAGCCATTTACAATCCATATATAGATGATTTTGATGAAGGAATAAAAAGTAACATAAGCAGATTTGCAGATGACACAAAGCTGGGTGGCATGATGAACTGTGAAAAAGATGCTATGAGGATGCAGGGTGACTTGTATAGGTTGGGTGAGTGGGCAGATGCAGTGTAATGTGGATAAATGGGAGGTTATCCACTTTGGTGGCAAGAAGAAGAAGGCAGATTATTATCTGAATGGTGTCCGATTATGATAAGGGGAAGTGCAACAAGACCTTGGAATCCTTGTAGATCAGTCACTAAAAGTAAGCATGCAGATATGGCAGGCAGTGAAGAAAGCTAATGGCATGTTAGCCTTCGCAACGAGAGGATTTGAGTACAGGAGCAAAGAGATCCTTCTGCAGTTGTACAGGGCCCCTGGTGAGACCACATCTGAGGTATTGTGTGCACCTTTGGTCTCCCAATTTGTGGAAGGACATTCTTGCTATTGATGGAATGCAGCGCAGGTTCACGAGGTTAATTCGCAGGATGGCGGGACTGTCATATGATGAAAGAATGGAGCGACTGGGCTTGTATTCACTGGAGTTTAGAAGGATGAGAGGGGATCTTATAGAAACAGATACAATTATTAAGGGATGCAGGAAACATGTTTCCGATGTTGGGGGAGTCCAGAACCAGGTGCCACAGTTTAAGAATCTGGGGTAGGCCATTTAGTACTGAGATGAGGAAAAACTCTTTCACCCAGAGAGTTGTGAAGTAGTGAAATTCTCAGAAAGGCCAGACTGTGAGTGGGAGGGGGAGTTGAAGTGCTCAGCCACCGGGTCTGACCTTTCTGTCATGGGCCTCCTCCAGTGCCATAGTGAGGCCCACCGGAAATTGGAGAAACAGCACCTCATATTTCGCTTGGGCAGCTTGCAGCCCAGCGGTATGAACATTGACATCTCCAACTTTAGACATTTCCTCTGTCTCTCTCCTATTTCCCCCCTCCACTTCCCAGTTCTCCCACTGTCTTCCTGTCTCCATCTATATCCTTTCTTTGTCCGGCCCCCCTGACATCAGTCTGAAGAAGGGTCTCGACCCGAAGCGTCACCTATTCCCGCGCGGACTAATGTGATACACTCTCTCCCCTTTCACTCTCCCCTTCTCTCTCTCACACTCACCCCATCTCTCTCTCTCTCTCTCTCTCTCCTCTCCTTTGACTAAATAAACTAAACTAAATTAAAGAGCTCTAGGGGCGAGCGGAAGCTAGGAATATGGGGAGAAGCAGGCACAGGTTACTGATTGTGGATGATCTGCCATGATCACAATGAATGGCGGTGTTGGCACGAAGGGGACAAATGGCCTCCTGCGCCTATATTCTACGTTTCTATGTCTCTAAACTAAAAATAATCTCTCCCCTTTCTCTCCCCCCCTCACAATAATCAATTAATTCACAATAATAAACTAAACTAATATTTGATATTCTTTCTCGCATTCCATTTTATAATAAATTCAACAATAAACTAAACTAATATTTGTTACCCACTCTCTCTCCCTCCCCTTCCTCCCCTCACTCTCTCTCCCCTCTTTCTCTACTTCTCTTTCCCTCCCCCCCATTTTATAAGACTACATTTACAACAATCAATTAAACTAAACTAATATTTGATACCAACTTCCCGCTCCCTCTCTCCCCACTCTCCCCTCCCCTCCCTCTCCCGACCTCTCCTATCTCTCCCCTCTCTCTCTCTCCTTTTTCTCCCCAGTCTCTCTCTCTTTCCCAGTCTCTCCACCTCTCCCTCCCCCTCTCTCTCTCTTCCCCTCGACCATTTCTCTCTCTCTCCTCTCTTTTGACTAAATAAAATAAACTGTTAAAATAAAAACTAAACTCTCCCTCTCTTCCTCCTCTCTCTCCCCCTCTCTCTCCCTCTCCCTTTCTCCCCTCTCTCTTCCCCCTCTATCTCACCTCTCTCTCACTTCCCCCTCTCTCTCCTCTCTTTCACTCTTCCTCCTCTTTCTCTCACCACCCTCTCTCCCTTCCTTCAGTCTCTCCCCGTCTCTCTTTATCCTCTCTCTCCCCCTCTCCACTTCATTTTCATGAATTTACAATTATAAACTTAACTAATATTTGATACCATGACCCCCCCTCGACTTGAGAACCAAATTTACAATATATTAAGCTAATAATTATTACCCCCTCTCTCTCCCTCTCCTTCCCACCCCGCCCTCTCTCTCTCTCCCTTCTCTCTCTCCCTCTTTCTCTCCCCCGTGCACTATATAAGAATACATTTAAAAGACACAGCGTCATGGAGTCATGTAGCACGGAAATATCCGGCCCAACTCGCCCACTCCAATGCAACTTGCCCCGTCTATCCCAGTCCCACCCTGCCCGCGTTTGCCCATATCTTTCTCAACCCGTCCCATCCACGTAAATGTCTAAATGTTTCTTAAACGTTGCACTAGTACATGCGTCTGACAGCCCGTTCTATACACCCACCACCCTGTGTGTACGAGGACATTCTGTGCGAGACTTGTATCCTATGTCTGACTTTCCTCAGATAGGCACAGACACAAAGTAAACCAGCTCGGAGTTCAGAGGCGGTTCCATCTAACAGGTCGGTTCATTAAAGGCCTTATCGACGCACAAAGGGAAACACTCTGATGAGACCCACCTCTCTCTCTCCTCTCCTGTCCTCTCTCCCCCTCTCCTCCTTCTCTCCCCCCCCCCCCCCCTCTCCCCCTACCCCCTCTCTCTCTCACAAACCCTTGTCTCTCTCCCCCTCTCTAATTCTACTATCAGTTACGACCTTATGACAAACAGGGGGAGGATTGGGGAGTGGAGGAGGTGTGTGGGGGAGAGAGGGGGAGTAGTGTGGGAATGAGTGGAATGGGGAGAGAGAGTGCGGTGGAGCACGGGGAGAGATAGGGGGAGTGTGGGGGAATGTAAGGGGTAGGAGTGTGGGCAGAGAGGGGGATGTGCGTGGGGAGAGAGATGGGGAGGCACGTGGGGGAGAGAGGGGGAGGAGTGAGGGGGAAAGAATGGGAGGAGTGGTGAGTGTGTGTGGAGAATGCAGGAGTGTGGGGATGGAGAGTGGTAGGAGAGTGGGGAGAGAGGGTGCGGAGAGAGAGGGGGATGTGTATGGGGAGAGAGATTCGCGGAGTGTGGCAAGACAGAGGGGAGTGTGGGGAGAGAGTGGGGAGGAGTGTGGAGAGGGGAGGAAGTGGGAAAACAGAATCGGAAAAGTGGGGAGAGGACAGAGAATGGGAGGAGGGAGAGAGGGAGAGAGAGAGAGAGAGAGTGAGGAGTGTTGGGAGAGACGCATAATGCGTTATTCCTTCAATCTTATCCAGCAGAAAGTTATCGACTCATTATCACCGCTGCCTATTAAAGTGAAAATAACAAATGAATACGTGTGCACCGGCCAACGTGGATAGAACAACAAGATGCCGTGAGAGCTCATTACAGATGAGATTAATTACTGAGAATGTTACTGCTTATACAGACCCATCACTGACCACACTGATAATGTCACTGCTTATCCAGACCCATCACTGACCACACTGATAATGTCACTGCTTATCCAGACCTACCGCTGACCACACTGATAACGTCACTGCTTATCCAGACCCATCACTGACCACACTGATAATGTCACTGCTTATCCAGACCCATCACTGACCACACTGAAAATGTCACTGCTTATCCAGACCCATCACTGACCACACTGATAATATCACTGCTTATCCGGACCTTTGACAAAGTCTCCCATGGTAGACCGATCCAGGAGGTGAAGGCACACGGGATTAACGGTGACTTGGTCGCATGAATTCAGAACTGTCTGAATGATAGAAGACAGAGTGTTGTGGTGGAAGGGCAATATTCAGGCTGGATGTCTGTGACCTGTAGTAATACACAGGGATCTGTGCTGGGACCTCTACTGTTTATGATACACATAAATGACTTGGGCGTGAATATACACGGGTTGTTTTGTAAGTTTGCGGATGACACCAAGATTTCTGGAGTTGTGGAATGTGAGGGAGGCTGTCTCAGTATTTAGTGGCGTATAGATCAAATAGAGAGATGGGAGGGATGGGGGAAACCACAGTTGCAAATTATTCTGAGAAAATGAGAGATGTTGCAATTTGGGAAGTCAAATGTGAGTTCAAACTATATAATTAATGGCATGACCCTTAACATCAGTGATGTATAAAAGCATCTTGCAATACAGGTAAACAGCTCCCTGAATGTGATAACGGCAGTGGACAGTTGTAAAGAGGCATATGGTACAGTTTCGTTCATTGGTCAAGGAGTGGTGGTCTATCTCAGGGATTGGTGCTGCGCTCATTGTTGTTTGTCATCTGTGTCAATGAGTTGCCTGAGAATGTAACGGACTAATGTATAAGTTTGCAGTTGACACTGAATTAGGTGGTATCACAGGCATTGAAAAATGATTGGCAAGGTTTAGAGCAGGAACTTTTTCAAATTGGAAAGTGGGCTGAGAAATGGCAAATGGTGCTTCTTGCAGATGTGTGAGATTTTAAATTAGGGAAGACCAGCCAGGGCATGATCTTCACCGCGAATGGTAGTTAGCTGGGTAGTGTTGTAGAGCAGAGGGAACTCAGAATAAAAGTACATAGTTGCAAGAAAAGGGACGTAACAGGGGGATAGGGCGGTGGGGAAGGTTTTTTTCCCACTGTCTTCATCAGCCAGTGAATAAAATTTAAAAGTTGGAAAGTTATGTTCAGTTGGGCAAGACTTTGTTGAAGACGCACTTGGATACGTCACCATGTTTAGGAAATATGCCACTAATTTGTAAAGAGTGCTGAAATTAATTTCAACACGTTGCCAGAAAACAAGGGTCGGAGCTACAGGGAAATGTTGGGCTCGCCAGGACTTTATTCCATGGAGCGCAGCAGGCAGTGCAGTGACCTCATAGAGGTGGACAGTGTCATAGGTAACGTCATAATGGGAACACTAAGACATTTGGACAGGTACATGAGGGGAATGGTTTAGAGGGAGATGATCCATATGCCGGCAAATGGGAATAGTTCAAATGAACTAAAATGCATCACCCCTCCCCATGAAACATGGCAACCTTTGTCTGAAATTTGCGTCAGGGACAGCACTAACATACAAACTGCTTTTAAATAGCCCTTGGATATTTTATTACCACAGAACTCGAGCTTTGAAATCAGAGGAATTTAACATCAATAAATGTCCACTCTTCTCAAAGGTGCAGATTAAGCAGAAAACATTATAATCGCCTGTCACGTACATTGGTCATTTTTAATAACAGTCCCTGATCATTGAAGTGTTTATTTCAGTTTCTACGAGTGCCTGGTTTGCACTGCATGATGGGAGATATGCTCTCTTGAATTGCTTGATAAATAAGCACATAAATGAAGTCTGCGTGTGTGGCAGCTTTCTCTGTGCCGCTGTGTGGACAGCCCAGACGGATGAGTTGGTCATTTACTCTCAGACTGACCTTACTGTCTGGTCTGTGGGTTTGAATTGGCATCTACCTGTCACCTGGTCTGAAGTGGTTCACCACAATATAAACTGCAGATTGAACAGAGCCACAGCTAATGTTCACCGGCTGGAACTAATATTCCCCACTGGGCGAAGTACACAGAACATTTAGCCATCTCCCCCTTTCTCAGATCTGAAGCTGCATTTTAATTTTCAGCATTATGTGTTATTCTTTCAAATGTATGCCGGAGAGAGTTAATTAGCATTTCTAACCTGTTAATTAAGAAGAAAATAATAAGTTAACGCATCTTCAGCTGCCGTGTTTACCAGCGTGGATAGAGCAGCAAGATGGAATTAGTGCTCATTAAAGTTTAGATTAATTATCGATACTGAACGAGTTAACAATAGACAATAGGTGCAGGAGTAGGCCATTCGGCCGTTCGAGCCACTACCACCATTCAATGTGATCATGGCTGATCATTCTCAATCAGTACCCCGTTCCTGCCTTCTCCTCATACCCCCTGACTCCGCTATCCTTAAGAGCTCTATCGAGCTCTCTCTTGAATGCATTGGGAGAATTGAGCTCCACTGCCATCTGAGGCAGAGAATTCCACAGATTTACAACTCTCTGAAAAAGTTTTTCCTCATCTCCGCTCTAAATGGCCTACCCTTTATTCTTAAACTGTGACCCCTTAATAATCTTATATGTTTCGATCAAATCCCCTCTCATCCTTCTAAATTCCAGTTTATACAAGCCTCGTCGCTCCAGTCTTTCAACATATGACAGTCCCGCCATTCCGGGAATTAACCTAGTAAATCTACGCTGCACGCCCTCAATAGCAAGAATATCCTTCCTCAACCCCTTTAGAATCGAACATTTGAATTAAAAGGAAGGGATTCTTTGAGAAGATGTGGGAAAAATGGATCGTTTATTTCAGCCATGACACCAACTGGATAAATGCCGAGCTAGATATTGGAAGACTGTGTTGTATAGAACTAGATGGTATGTTTGTGCGAATATTGAAATATCTCTAGATAACCAATCATTGTTACTTTTTTATATTTTATTTGGTAAGTGTACCACACTGTCTTGTTCAAATGTATTTATTTATCTATTTATCTCCTTTACTTATTTAGTTATCAATTCATTTATTTATTTAATTTTGTTGTTTTTCTTATTTTATTTTATTCATGTTGATGGTGTTGTACTGTTTTGTATATTTCTCAGTGAAAAAACAATAAAAACAGAAGAGACAAAAAAGAAAGAATTCTTTATTTCACATCATATCAAATGTAAAACATCGGGGGCAGATTTAATGAGATCATGTCACTGCTTATCCAGACCCATCACTGACCACACTGATAATGTCACTGCTTATCCAGACCCATCACTGACCACACTGATAATGTCACTGCTTATCCAGAGAGAAAGAGAGTGAAGAGTGTGGGGAGGAAGAGGGGAGGAACGTGGAGAGAGAGGGAGGTGTGTGGGGAGAGAAATGGGAGGAGTGCAGGGAGGGGATGGAGGGTGGGAAGGGAGGGGGTTTGGGGAGAGGAATTGAATAGTGTGGGGAGAGAGAGGGAGTGGGGAGATAGAGTAGGCAGGATGAATGTGGGGAGCGAGAGAGGAGTGTGAGGAGAGAGAGGGGGATTGTGGGGAGAATGACGGGGAGGACTGTGGGGAGAGAGGGGGTTTTAGGGGATGGGGAGGGAGGAGTGTGAGAGAGAGGGTGGAAGGATTGTGTGGGGAGTGGGATGAATGTGGGGATGGAGGGGGGAGTGGGGGAGAGTGGGGGAGAGGGAGAGGAGATGGGTGTGAGAGAGAGGAAGGTGTGTGGTGAGAGAGAGAGGGAGGAGTGTTGAGGGAGGATGGGGATTGTGGAGAGAAATGAGGAATGTGGGAATTGAGAGGGGAGGACTGTGGGGAGAGGGGGGAGTGGGCAATAGACAATAGACAATAGACAATAGGTGCAGGAGTAGGCCATTCAGCCCTTCGAGCCAGCACCGCCATTCAATGCGATCATGGCTGATCACTCTCAATCAGTACCCCGTTCCTGCTTTCTCCCCATACCCCCTCACTCCGCCATCCTTAAGAGCTCTATCCAGCTCTCTCTTGAAAGCATCCAACGAACTGGCCTCCACTGCCTTCTGAGGCAGAGAATTCCACACCTTCACCACTCTCTGACTGAAAAAGTTCTTCCTCATCTCCGTTCTAAATGGCCTACCCCTTATTCTTAAACTGTGGCCCCTTGTTCTGGACTCCCCCAACATTGGGAACATGTTTCCTGCCTCTAATGTGTCCAATCCCCTAATTATCTTATATGTTTCAATAAGATCCCCCCTCATCCTTCTAAATTCCAGTGCATATAAGCCTAATTGCTCCAGCCTTCCAATATACGACAATCCCGCCATTCCGGGAATTAACCTACGGAGAGAGAGGAGTGTGAAAGAGAGGGAGTGTTGCCAGAGACAGTGCGGAACAGATTCACCAGGATGTTATCTGGAATGGACAGCATTAGTTTGTAGACAGAATCAATTGTGTGCGATTGGTCTCCATGGAACGCAGGAGGATGAGGGGTGATCTCAGAGACGTGTTTTAGATCATGAAAGGAATAGATCGGGCGATGCTCAGGTTCTCCTGCCCTTAGTAGGAGAATCGAGGTCCAGAGGACATACGTTTAAGGTGAAGGGGAAATGATTGAATAGGAATCTGAGGGGTAACGTTTTCACACAATGGGTGGTGGATGTATGGAACAAACTGCCAGATGAGGAATTTGAGGCGGGG
This sequence comes from Rhinoraja longicauda, assembly GCF_053455715.1. NCBI lineage: Eukaryota > Metazoa > Chordata > Chondrichthyes > Rajiformes > Arhynchobatidae > Rhinoraja > Rhinoraja longicauda. Next base: position 22,046 of record NW_027602667.1, on the reverse strand, counting down.
ACTATCCCAACGTTTATGAAATAGTTAGACAGGTTGGGTACATGAATAGGACAGATTTGGTGGGATATGGACCAATGCAGACAGGTGGAACTAGCGTAGATGGGGCCTGTTGGCTGACGTGGGCAAGTTGGGCCGAAGGGCCTGATTCCACACCATATCTATCTATGACTATATGAGTACAGGGCTGAACTACCTCCTCTGAAAGTTCGTTCCACACACCCACCACGGGTTTTGGCAACATCCTCGTAAATCTCCTCCATCACCTTTCCAGATTGACACCATCTTTCCTGTATCATGGTGCCCAAAACTGAACACAATACTCCAAATGCAGCCTCACCAACGTCTTACACAACCGCAACATAACCTCTATACACAATGCTCTGGCAAAAGACGGCCAATGTAACAAAATACTTTTTGACCACACTATCAACCTGTGACACTATGTACCTATTTCAACACACTATGTACCTGTCGTCCTATATCCCTTTGTTCTACAGTTAATTCACATTTCTGCCTCGTTTCCAGGTCAACGGTACTGACACTTCTGAACTCACTGATGGTTTCACTTCCCATGTGCGTCTGATTGTGAATACACTTGCACTACAGCTGAACATCCAAATAAAGAATAATCAAGACTTAACTGCTCCTCCAAGTGCAGCGCTCTCCTCAGTCATACTTCAAATATCTGCGAAGCCCTTTTGTGTAGTTCTGATCACCATATTATACCAATGATGTCCTATTGCCATAGGCGGTGGTGAACAGATTCACCAGGATGTTATCTGGAATGGACAGCGTTAGTTTGAGGACAGATTTGATCAGGTGGGATTGATCTTATTGGAGCAAGAATGTACATGGACGACCTTACTGAGGCTTGTAAAATTATGTCAACTACAGCAGGGTTGAGTAGATGGTCGCAGTTATTTCCCAGGCTGGGAGAATCTGAACCCAGAGAAGTTACGTTTAATCGAAAGGGGAGAGATTTAAGGGAATTCTGACTTCAAAGATGGTGCAATCTTTTCATTTGAGGCGGTGGGGACAGATACCATCTCAGCAAATAAACAGCATTTGGACAGGCGTTTGTTTCGGATAGGAATGGGCAGATATGGGACAAATACAGGTGAATGAGATTACCGTAGATAGGTATCTCGGTCCGCATGGACCGCTGGGCTGAAGGGCCTGTTTCCCTGTTGTTCACATGACTGGAATCAGCGGTTCTGTAATCACTAATGTGCTCTGTCATCGGCCTCCCCAGTTGTAGCCACATAGCAGACACATCACTGACTGCACAACAGTGGCGATACTGTATTGGGTGGTGGTGTCACCAACAACGGAGGCACATTGTTCATCTCCCTCGCAAGTGTCCAACAGGTGCTTCACTCTCCTTAAACTAAACTCTAGCCTAGAAATCCGAGGAATTAAACGCCAATAGGTGTCGAATGTTCTCACACCTGCAGTTTAAACAACAAAATGATATAACTGCCTATCATATACGTTGGTCGTTTTAATATGTCTCGGATCATTGAAGTGTTTCTTTCAGTTTCTATGTGTACCAGATATACACAACAGGAAGGGAGAAATGCTCTCTTGAATTAATTAATAAATAGGCACAGAAATACAGACTGAGTGTGCGTGAGAGCTCTCTTAACTTCACTGGAATTTAGGATGAGAGAGGATCTTGTCGAAACATACAGAATTCTGAAGAAGGGTCTCCACCTATTCCTTCTCCCAAGAGATGCTGCCTGTCCCGCTGAGTTACTCCAGCTTTTTGTGTCTATCTTCTGTTGAAACCAGCATCTACAGTTCCTTCTTACACATATACATATCTTAAGGGATTGGACAGGCTAGATACAGGAAAAATGTTCCCGATGTTGTGGGAGTCCAGAAAAGGGATCACAGTTTACGAATAAGGGGTAGCTCAATTATTACTGAGATGAGGAAAAACTCATCTGTCGTCGACCTCCCCAGTTGAGATGTATTGTGAATCTGTGGAATTCTCTGCCACAGAAGTCAGTGGAGGCCAATTCACAGGAGGTTTTCAAGAGAGAGTCAGATATGGCTCTTACTGCTAACGGAATAAAGCTGCATGGGGAGAAAGCAGGAACGGGGTACTGATTTAGGATGGTCGGCCTTGATCATATTGAATGGCGGTCCTGGCTCAAAAGGCCAAATGGCAAATTCCTGCAACTATTTTCTATGTTTCTATGTTTCTGAACCATTGTGGACAGCCCAGACGGGTGAGTTGGTCATTAACTCTCAGACCGTCTTTGTTGTCAGGTCTGTAGGTTTGAATTAGCATCAACCTGTCAACTGGTCTGAAGTAGTTCAATAAAAAATAAACTGCAGATTGAACAGAACCTTGCCTTGTGTTCACCGGCTGGAACTAATATTCCCCACTGGGTGAATGGCACAGCACAATTGCTCAACTCTCCCTATCTCAGATCTGAAGCTGCATTTTAATTTTCAGCATTATGTGTTATTCTTTAAATTGTGTGCCGGAGAGAGGCAATTAGTATTTATAACGATTGTTAATTAAGATGAAAATCGCAAATGAATGCATCTTCACCTGCCGTGTTTACCAGCGTGGATAGAGCAGCAAGATGGAGTTAGTGCTCATTGCAGATGAGATTAATTACAGATACTGAACATACGTTAACCCTTTACAGTCAAACATCTGCAATAATGCAAATCATATGTTTGTTATCCACTTTGGTATAAAATATAAAACACAGGAGTTAAGATGAAATGGAAGTATCACAACCTGATGCTTAGACAGAGAAACATAGAAAAATAGAAAACAATTGCAGGAGTGGGACATTCGGCCCTCGAGCCTGCACCACCATTCAACATGATCATGGCTGATCATCCTAAATCAGTAACCCGTTCCTGCTTTCTCCCCATATCCTTTGTTTCCGTGACCCGAAGTGCTATATCTAACTTTTGCTTGAAAGCATCCAGTAAATTGGCCTCCACTGCCTTCTGTGGCAGAGAATTCCACAGATTCACAACTCCCTGGGTGAAAAGTTTATCCTCACATCAGTCCTAAATAGTAAACCTCTTATTCTAAAACTGTGACCCCCGGACTCCCCCAACATCGGGAACATATTTTCTCATACAACCTGTCCAATCCCTTAAGAATTTTATGTTTCTATAAGATTATAAGATCAGTGATAATGTCACTGCTTATCCCGACCCACCACTGACCACACTGATAATGTCACTGCTTATTCAGACCCATCACTGACCACACTGATAATGTCACTGCTTATCCAGACCCATCACTGACCACACTGATAATGACACTGCTTATCCAGACCCATCACTGACCACACTGATAATGTCACTGCTTATCCAGACCCATCACTGACCACACTGATAATGTCACTGCTTATCCATAGCCATCACTGACCACACTGATAATGTCACTGTTTATCCAGACCCATCACTGACCCCCCTGATAATGTCACTGTTTATCCAGACCCATCACTGACCCCCCTGATAATGTCACTGTTTATCCAGACCCATCACTGACCCCCCTGATAATGTCACTGCTTATCCAGACCCATCACTGACTGCACTGACGTCACACACAGGTAATTTCTTTGAATCATCCATTCCAAGGACATCTCACATAACAACCAGTTCCCAGTTCCGTCGCACAATGCTCAGATATATTTTCACCAGTGAAATCATTGGCAACATTGGCCTCGTGCTGAGCCACGGTAGATGATTGAACAAATATGCAGGTTACTGACCCACAGCTAACCATTGAACAGAAACTCTGACTGTTAATGTTAAAAAACAAGTGTGATTAACATGATTTGGCTTGAAGTGGATGATCAGCCATGGTAACAAAGAATGGCGGTGCTGGCTCGAAGGGCCTAATGGCCTCCTCCTGCACCTATTTTCTATGTTTCTATGTTTCGAAGTGAATCTGTTCTCCGATCCCAGGACAGAGATCTATGGACAAGTGAGGAATGTCTTACTGCCCTATTTGTGCACACACCCTCCAGTTATAGAGACATGGAGTCAGAGAATCTTAGAGGCTTCGGCCCAGACTGCCCACACTGGCCAACATGTCTCATCCACACTAGTCCCACCTGCCTTCGATCGGCACATATTCCTATCAATGGCTAATCGATGCCTGTCTAAATGGTCCTTCAAGTTTGAGAGAGTATTTTTGTGTTAGCACCTTAATATAATACATTTTATAATGAGTAGCTTTAGTATCTCTGTACCTGATAGTACCTTTTATAGTCAGCTTTTCTAAGAAGTGAGCAAAAAAGGTCGATCAGGGCAGATCTGTAGATATTGAATACATGGACTTCAGCATTGTATTCGAGAAGGTTCCTCGTGGTAGCTTGCTCTTGAAGGTTAGATCGCATGAGACGCAAGGAGAGATAGCTGAATGGATAGCAAATTGGCTTCATGGAAGGAAGCAGAGGGTGATAGTGGAAGGTTGCTTCTCAGACTGGACGCCAGTGACTAGTGGCATGCGTCAGGGTTCGCTGCTGGGCCCGTTACTGTTTGTCATCTATATCAAAGATTTGGATGAGATCACGCAGCGGCAAGATTAGCAAGTTTGTAGTTGAAACAAAAGTGGGTTGTTTTGCAGTCAGTAAAGATGTTTGTTATGAAGTGCAATATGATCTTTATCGATTAGTCACGTGTACTGAGGAATGGTTGATGGAATTAATGCAGATAAATATGAGAAGCATAGAAACATAGAAAATAGGTGCAGGAGGAAGCCATTTGGCCCTTCTAGCCAGCACCGCCGTGCATTGTGATCATGGCAAAGCATCCACAATCAGTAACCTGTGCCTGCCTTCTCCCCATATCCATTGATTCCGCTTGGCCCTAGAACTCCAGCTAACTCTCTTGTAAATTCATCCAGTGTGTTGGCCTCCACTGCCTTCGTAGGCAGAGAATTCCACAAATTCACAACTCTCTGGGTGAAAATGTTTTTTTTCACCTCAGTTTGAAATGGCCTCCCCTTTAATCTTAGACTGTGCCCCCCTTGTTCTGGACTCCCCCAACATCGGGAATTTTTTTCCTGCATCTAGCTTCTCCAGTCCTTTTATAATTTTATCCATTTCTATAAGATTCCATCTCATACATCTGAATTCCAGTGAATACAAGCCCAGTCTTTCCAATCTTTCCTCATTTGACAGTCCCGCCATCCCGGGGATTAACCTCGTGATTCAACGATGCACTGCCTCAATCGCAAGGATGTCCTTCCTCAAATTAGGAGACCAAAACTGCACACAATATTCCAGATGTAGTCGCACCATTGCCCTATACAAATGCAGAAGGACCTCTTTACTCCTATAGTCAAATCAAAGTATGGTATTGCAAAGTGAGGTATTGCATTTTGAGAAATCTAACCTGGGCAGGACCGACACAGTGAATGGTAGGGTTCTGGGTAGTGTTGTAGGGCAGAGGGATCTAGGAGTGCAGGTGCACAGTTCCTTGAAGGCGGAAGCACAGGTCGATCTGGTGTTGACAAAAAGGCTTTTGGCACATTGGCCTTTATCACCCAGAGTATGGAGTATGGATGTTGGGAGGTCATGTTGCAGTAATATAAGACCTTCGTGAGGCTGCATTTGGAGTATTATGTTCTGTTCTGGGTACCGTGTTATAGGAAAGACGTTGCCAAACTGGAAACGTTCCAGGTACATTTTACGAGGATAGTGCCAGTGTCTGACCTGTAGGAAGAGGTTGAGTAGGCTCGGACTATCCATTGGAGCACAAGAGGAAGAGGGGTGATCTTATTTAGGTGTATTTGATCATGAGAGGAATTGATCGGATAAATGCACAGATTCTCTTGCCCTGAGTACGAGAATCGAGCTCCAGAGGACATACTTTTAACATGAATAGGAAAAGCTGTCATTGGAATCGGTGGGATAACTCTTTCACACAAAGGGTGGTGGATGCATGGAACAAGCTGCCAGAAGAGGTAGTTGAGGCAGGGACAATCCCAACATTTAAGAAATTGTTAGACAGGTACACGAATAGGACGGGTTTGGAGGGATATGGATGAAACGGAGGCAGGTGGGAGCAGGGACATGTTGGACGGTGTGGGCAAGTTGGGCCGAAGGGCCTGTTTCCACAACGTATCACTCCATGACTCTATGAGCACCGGCCTGAAAAACCTCCTCTGGCAACTCGTTCCATTCACCCACCAAACTTTGTGTGATAAATTACCCCTCAGGTTCCGATGAAATGTTCCCACCTCATCTTAAACCTCCGTCCCATGGTTCTTGCTTCCCCTTCTCTGTGCGCCTGCCAGGTGTATTCCTTTCATTATTTTGTTCACCTCTAAAAGATCAGTCCAGTTAATCCTGCGCATCAAAGAATAAATTACTAGCCTGCTGAATCTGTGGCTGTAGACCAGGCCCTCCAGTCCTGGCAACATCCTCGTAAATCTGCTCTACGCCCTTTGCAGATTTACACCATTTTCCCGATACTACGGTGCCCAACACTGAACACAATAACCTAAATATGGACTCACCAACGTCTTAAACAATTGCAACATGACCTCCCAACTTCAAAACTCAAAGCTCTCGCTGATGAAGGCCAATGTGCCTAAAGCCTTTTCGACCAAACTATGTACCTATGACGCTACATTTAACGCACTGTGTACCTGTCGTGCTAGATCCCTCTGCTCTACAGTTAATGCATCTTTTTGTCTCGGTTCCAGCTCATCGGGACTGACACCCCTGAATTCACAGATGGTTTCATTTCCAATCTGCGTCTGATTCTGAACAAACCTGCACTGCAGCTGAACATGAAATTATAGAAAAATCAAGACTTAACTGCTCCTCCACGTGCAGCGGCCTCCTCAGTTGTGCTTCAAATATCTGCGAGGCCCTTTTGTGTAGTTATGGTCACCATATCATGGAAATTATGTCCTATTGCCAGAGACAGTGCGGAACAGGTTCACCAGGATGTTATCTGGAATGAATAGTTAGAAGACAGATTAGATCTGTGCTGGGCTCAATGTTGTTTGTCATCCATATCAATGAGATGCATGAAATTGTACAAAGACTAATTTTTAAGTTTGCAGTTGACACTAAAGTAGATGGTATCACAGACTGAAAATGTTTAGCAAGAATTAAAGCAGGAACTTTTCAAATTGGAAAATGGGCTGAGAAATAGCAAACGGTGTTTCTTCCAGATAAGTGTGAGATTTTAATTTTTGAAGTAAAATCAGGGCATGATCGTTACCGTGAATGGTAGTTAGCTAGGGAGTGTTGTAGAGCAAAGGGATCCATACATTAGAAGTAACTCCAGCAAGTCTGCAGATGACACAATGCTGGGTGACAGTGTGAACTGCAAAGAGGATGTTAAGAGGTTGCAGGGTGACTACGCCAGGTTGAGTGAGTGGGCAGATGCATGGCAGATGCAATATAATGTAGATAAATGTGAGGTTATCCACTTTGGCAGCATAAACAAAGAGACAGATTACTATCTCAATGGTGTCAGATGAGGTAACGGGGAAGTACAACACGACCTGGGTGTCCTTGTACACCAGTCACTGAAAGTAAGCGTGCAGGTACAGCAGGCATGGAAGAAAGATAATGGCATGTTGGCCTTCATTACGAGAGGATTTGAATAAAGGTGCAAAGAGGATCTTTTGCAGTTGTATTTTTTGGTCTCATAATTTGAGGAAGGACGTTGAGGCAGTACGCCATATGTTCACGAGGTTAATCCCTGGGATGGCGGGACTGTCATATTAGGAAAGATTGGAAAGACTGGGCTTGTATTTACTGGAGTTTAGAAGGATGAGAGGGGATCTTATAGAGACGTATAAAATTATAAAAGTACTGGACAAGCTAGATGTAGGAAAAATATTTCCAAAGTTGGGGGAGTCTAGTACCAGGAGCCAAAGTCTAAGAATAAAGGGGAGGCCATTTAAAACTGAGGTGAGAAGAAACTTTTTCACCCAGAGACTTGTGAATTTATGGAATTTTCTGCCACAAAAGGCAATGGAGGCCAATTCACTGGATGAATTTGAAAGAGAGTTAGACAGAACTCTAGGGGATGGTGGAATCAAGCGATATGGGGAGAAGGCAGGCACAGGTTACTGATTGTGGATGATCAGCCATGATCACCATGAATGGCGGTGCTCGCTCGAAGGGTCTAATGGCCTCCCCCTGCACCTATTTTCTATGTTTCCAAGTTTCTATGTTACATAGTTCAAAGAAAAAGGACGAAACAGGGAGGTGGGGTGGTGGAGAAGGTTTTTTGAAGCACTGTCTTCATCAATCAGTGAATAAAATTTAGAAGTTGGAAAATTATATTCAGTTCGACAAGACGTTGGTGAGGACGCACTTGGAGTAACGTGTATAATTTTTCGTCAGCATGTTTAGGAAATATGCCACTAATTTGTAAAGAGTCCTCAAAATATTTTACAACACGTTGCCAGAAAACAAGGGTCGGAGATACAGGGAAAGGCTGGGCTGCGAGGACTTTATTTCATGAAGCGCAGCAGGCAGTGGAGTGATCTCATGGAGGGGCAGGGTATCATAGGTAACATAGTAATATCAACACAAAGTCATTTGGACAGGTACATGAAGGGAATGGTTTAGAGGGAGATGATTCATATGCCGGTAAATGGGAATACTTCAGATGAACTAAAATGCACCATCCCACCCCATGAAACACGGCAGCCTTTGGCCAAACGTTGCGCCAGGTACAGCACTAACAAATATACTGCTTTTAAATGGCCCTTGGATATTCTGTTACCACAGAACTCTAACCTTGAAATCATGGGATTTGCCTGTCATATATATTGGTCATTTTTGATAACAGTCCCTGATCATTGAAGTGTTTATTTCAGTTTCTACGTGTGCCAGGTTTACACTGCATGATGGGAGATATGCTCTCTTGAATTGCATGATAAATAAGCACATAAATGAAGTCTGCGTGTGTGGCATCTTTCTCTGTGCCGCTGTGTGGACAGCCCAGACAGATGAGTTGGTCATTTACTCTCAGACCGACCTTACTGTCTGGTCTGTGGGTTTGAATTGACTTCTACCTGTCAACTGGCCTAAAGTAGTTCACTACAAAATAAACTGCAGATTGAACAGAGCCACAGCTCGTGTTCACCGGCTGGAACTAATATTTCCCATTGGGCGAAACGCACAGAACATTTACCCAACTCACCCTTTCTCAAATCTGAAGCTGCATTTTAATTTTCTGCATTTTGTGTTATTATTTCAAGTGTATGCCGGAGAGAGTTAATTAGCATTTCTAACCTGTGTTAATTAAGATGAAAATAACAAGTTAATGCATCTTCAGCTGCCGTGTTTACCAGCGTGGATAGAGCAGCAAGATAGAGTTCGTGCTCATTAAAGTTTAGATTAATTATGGATATTGAACTTGAGTTAACCCTTTAGAGTCGAACATTTGAATTAAAAAGAAGGGATTCTTTGAGAGGATCTGGGAAAAATTGATCGTTTATTTGAGTCATGACACCAACTAGATAAATGCCGAGCTAGATATTGGAAGATTGTGTTATATGGAACTAGATGTTATGTTTGTGCGAATATTGAAATATTTCTAGATAACCAACATTGTTACTTTTTCATATTTTATTTGGTAAGTGTACCACACTGTCTTATTCAAATGTATTTATTTATTTATCTCCTTTGTTTATTTATTCATTTATTTTTGTTGTTTTTCTTATTTTATTTTATTTATGTTCATGATGTTGTACTGTTTTGTATATATCTCTATGAAAAATCAATAAAAACTGAAGAGAAAAAAAAGAAAGGATGCTTTATTTTACATCATATCAAATGTAAAACATCGGGGTCAGATTTAATGAGATCATGTCACTGGTTATCCAGACCCATTACTGACCACACTGATAATGTCACTGCTTATCCAGACCATTCATTGACAACACTGATAATGCCACTGCTTATCCAGACCCATCACTGACCACACTGATAATGTTACTGCTTATCCAGACCCATCACTGACCACACTGATAATGTCACTGCTTATCCAGACCCATCACTGACCACACTGATAATGTCACTGCTTGTCCAGACCCATCGCTGACCACACTGATAATGTCACTACTTATCCAGAGAGAAAGAGAGTGAAGAGTGTGGGGAGGAAGAGGAGATGAGTGTGGGGAGAAAGGGAGCTGTGTTGGGAGAGAAAGGGGAGGAGTGGAGAGAAAGGAGGAGGATTGTGGGGATGGAGGGTGGGAAGAAAGGGAGTGTGGGGAGAGGAATTTAATAGTGTGGGGAGAGAGAGGTAGTGGGGAGAGAGAGGAGGCAGGATGACCGTGGTGAGCGAGCGCGGAGTGTGGAGAGAGACGGGGAGTGTGGGGAGAATGATGGGGAGGAGTGTGGGGAGAAAGGTGGTTTTAGGGGACAGGGGAGGGAGGAGTGTGAGAGAGAGGGAGGAAGGTTTGTGTGGAGAGAGAGTGGGAGGAATGTGGGGATGGAGGGGGGGGAGTGGGGAAGAGGGAGAGGAGGTGGGTGTGGGAGAGAGGAAGGTGTGTGGGGTGAGGGGGATTGTGGAGAGAAAGGAGGAATGTGGGAATTGAGAGGGGAGGACTGTGGGGAGAGGGAGGGGAGGAGTGGGGATACGGAGGGAGAGGAGTGTGAGAGAACGGGAGGAGGGATTGTGTGGAGAGAGAAAGGATGCAGGGGGAGTGTGGGAGAGGGAGAGGAGGTGGGTGGGGGAGATAGGAAAATGTAGCAAGAGAACGGGAGGAGTGTGGGGAGAGGGGGAGGAGTGGGGAGACAGTGTGGGAGGAGTGTGAAAGAGAGGGAGGAAGGATAGTGTGGAGAGCGAGTTAGAGGAATGTGAGGATGGAGGGGAGGAGTGGGGAGAGTGAAACGAGGGTGGGGGAGGAATGTAGCGAGAGCGAGGGGTACAGGGGAAAGAGGTACAAGAGGAGTGATGGGAGAGAGTGGAGGAGTGGGGAGTGAGTGGAGGAATGTGGCAGAGAAATGGGAGGGGAGGGATAGAGGAAGGAGTGAGGCGAGAGAGGGGAGGTATGTGGGGAGAGAGAGATGGGGCAGAGAATGGACGAACGGGGGAGAGAGGTGAGGAGATAGAGGTGGAGGTGTGTGGGGAATGAGGGGGAATGTGGGGAGAGAGAGTGGGAATGGGGGAGACAGAGGGGGAGGAGTGTGGGGACACAGAATGAGAGGAGTGGTGAGTGTGTGGGGAGAAAGACAGAGTGTGGGGTGGAGAATGAGAGGAGAGTGGGGAGAGAGGGGGTGTGGAGAGAGATGGGGAGGTGTGTGGGGAGAGAGATTGGAGGTGGCAGGACAGAGGGGAGTGTCGGGAGAGAGTGGGGAGGAGTGTGGAGAGAGGGGAGGAGATGGGAAGTCAGACGGTCAGAAAATTGGGGAGAGAGACGGGGGATCGGTATGGGAGAGAGAGAATGGACGGAGGGGGAGGGAGAGAGGCAGAGAGAGTGAGGAGTGTTGGGGAGACGCATTATGTGTTACTCACATGTATGCAGGAGAAAGATATTTATTCATTTTAACCACTGCCTATTAAAATGAAAATAACAAATAAAAACGTCTGCACCGGCCAACGTGGATAGAACAGCAAGATGCAGTGAGAGCTCATTAGAGATGAGATTAATTACTGATAGTGTCACTGCTTATCCAGACCCATCACTGACCACACTGATAATGTCACGGCTTATCCAGACCCATCACTAACCACACTGATAATGTCACTGCTTATCCAGACCCATCACTGACCACACAGATAATGTCACTGCTTATCCACACCCATCACTGACCACATTAACGTAACACACAGGTATGTTCTTTGTATCATCCATTCCAAGGACATCTCACATACTGTAACAACCAGCTACCCAGTTCCATCGCACGCTGCTCAGATATATTTTCACCAGTGACAACATTGACAACATTTGCCTCGTGCTGATTGGTACGGACACCTCTGAACTCACTGATGGTTTCACGTCCCATCTGCTTATGATTCTGAACGCATTTGCGCTACAAATGAATACCCATAAACAGAAAAATCAAGACTTAACTGTTCCTCCAAGTTCCAGCGCTTTCCTCAGTTGTACTTCAAATATCTGCGAGGCCCTTTTGTGTAGTTCTGGTCACCATATTACAGATATGATGTCCTGTTGCCAGAGACAGTGCGGAACAGATTCACCAGGATGTTATCTGGAATGGACAGCGTTAGTTTGAAGACAGAATCAATTGGGTGGGATTGTTCTCCTTGGAGCGCAGGAGGACGAGGGGTGATCTTATAGACATGTTTTAGATCATGAAAGGAATAGATGGAGTGGATGCTCGGATTCTCCTGCCCTGAATAGGCGAATCGAGGTCCAGAGGACATACGTTTAAGTTGAAGGGAAAATCATTGAATAGGAATCTGAGGGGTAACTTTTTCACACAATGGGTGGTGGATGTATGGAACAAACTGCCAGATGAGGAATTTGAGGCAGGGACTATCCCAACATTTAAGAAATAGTTAGACAGGTTGGGTACATGAATAGGACAGGTTTGGTGGGATATGGACCAAATGCAGACAGGTGGAACTAATGTAGATGGGGCCTGATGGCTGGTGTGGGCAAGTTGGGCCGAAGGGCCTGATTCCACACCATATCAATCTATGACTATATGAGTACAGGTCTGAACTACCTCCTCTGGCAGTTCGTTCCACACACCCACCACCCTTTGTGTGAAAAATACCCCTCAGGTTCAGATTAAATTTCACCCCCTCATCTTAAACCTGCTCCCCATGGTTCCTGCTTCCCCTTCTCTGTGCGTCTGCCAGATCTATTCCTTTCATTATTTTGTTGATCTGTAGAAGATCATTCTTCATCCTCCTGCATCAAGAGATATAGGCCTCTGTTGCAGTTCATCGGTACCGACACTTCTGAATTCACTGATGGTTTCACTTCCCATGTGCGTCTGATTGTGAACACACTTGCACGACAGCTGAACATCCAAACAAAGAATAATCAAGACTTAACTGCTCCTCCAAGTGCAGCGCTGTCCTCCGTCGTACTTCAAATATCTGCGAGGCCCTTTTGTGTAGTTCTGGTCACCATATTATACAAATGATGTCCCGTTGCCAGAGGCAGTGCGGAACAGATTCATCAGGATGTTATTTGGAATGGACAGCGTTAGTTTGAGGACAGATTTGATCGGGTGGCATTTATCTCATTGGGAGCAAGAATGCAGAGGGATGACCTTACTGAGGCTTGTATAATTATGTCAACTATAGCAGGGTTGAGTAGATGATCACAGTTATTTCCCAGGCTGTGAGATTCTAAACCCAGAGAACTTACGTTTATTCGAAAGGGGAGAGGTTTAAGGGAATTCTGACTTCAAATATGCAACAATCTTTTCATTTGAGGCGGTGGGGATAGATACCATCACAGCAAATAAACAGCATTTAGACAGCCGTTGTTTCGGATAGGAATGGAGGGATATGGGACAAATACAGGTGAATGAGATTACCGTAGATATGCATGTCGGTCCGAATGGACGAGTCGGGCCGAAGGGCCTGTTTCCCTGCAGTTCCCATGACTGGAATCAGCGGTTCTGTAATCACTAATGTGCTCTGTCATCGGCCTCCCCAGTTGTAGCCACATAGCAGACACATCACTGACTGCACAACAGTGGCGATACTGTATTGGGTGGTGGTGTCACCAACAACGGAGGCACATTGTTCATCTCCCTCACAAGTGTCCAACAGGTGCTTCACTCTCCTCAAACTAAACTCTAGCCTAGAAATCCGAGGAATTACACGCCAACAGGTGTCGAATTTTCTCAAACCTGCAGTTTAAACAACAACACGATATAACTGCCTATCATATACGTTGGTCGTTTTAATATGTCTCAGATCATTGAAGTGTTTCTTTCAGTTTCTATGTGTGCCAAATATATACAGCAGGAAGGGAGAAACGCTCTCGTATTAATTAATAAATAGGCACAGAAATACAGACTGAGTGTGTGTGAGAGCTCTCTTGAATTAACTGGAATTTAGGATGAGAGGTGATCTTGACGAAACATATAGAATTCTGAAGAAGGGTCTCCACCCATTCCTTCTCCCAAGAGATGCTGCCTGTCCCGCTGAGTTACTCCAGCTTTTTGTGTCTATGTTCTGTTTAAACCAGCATCTGCAGTTCCTTCTTACACATATACAATTCTTAAGGGATTGGACAGGCTAGATAGAGGAAAAATGTTCCCGATGCTGTGGGAGTCTAGAACAGGGATCACAGTTTACGAATAAGGGGTAGCTCAATTATTACTGAGATGAGGAAAAACTGAACTGTCGTCGGCCTCCCCAGTTGAGATGAATTGTGAATCTGTGGAATCTGAGGGGTAATTTTTCACATAAAGCATGGTGGGTGTGTGGAACGAGCTGCCAGAGGAGGTAGTTCAAACCTGTACCCATAGAGTCATAGAGTGATATGGTGTGGAAACAGGCCCTTCGGCCCAACTTGCCCACTCCAGCCAAAATGCCACATCTACACTAGTCCCACCTGTCTGCATTTGGTCCATTTCCCACCAAACCTGTCCTATTCATGCACCTGTCTAACTGTTTCATGAATGTTGGGATAGTCCCTGCCTTAAATACCTCCTCTGGCAGTTTGCTCCATTCATCCAACACCCACTGTGTGAAAATGTTACCCCTCAGATTCCTATTCAATCATTTCCCCTTCACCTTAAACGTATGGCCTCTAGACCTCGATTCTCCTAATCAGGGCAGGAGAAGCTGAGCATCTACCCGATCTATTCCTTTCATGATCTAAAGCATGTCTATAAGATCACCCCTCATCCTCCTGCGCTCCAAGGAGACCAATCCCACCCAATTGATTCTGTCTTCAAACTAACGCTGTCCATTCCAGATAACATTCTGGTGAATCTGTTCCACACTGTCTCTGGCAACACGACATTGTTTCTATAATATGGTGACCAGAACTACACAAAATGGCCTCGCAGATATTTGAAGTAGGACTGAGGAGAGCGCTGCACTTGGAGGAACAGTTAAGTCTTGATTTTTCTGTATTTTGGTGTTCATTTGTAGTGCAAGTGTGTTCAGAATCAGACGCAGATGGGAAGTGAAACCATCAGCGAGTTCAGAGGTGTCCGTGCCAATCAGCACGAGGCAAATGCTGTCAAAGGTGTCAATGGCGAAAATATATCTGAGCAGCGTGCGATGGAACTGGGTAGCTGGTTGTTACAGTATGTGAGATGTTCTTGGATTGGATGATACAAAGAACATACCTGTGCGTGACGTTAATTCAGGATTCAGGATTCAGGATATCTTTATTTGTCATCCAAAAAACATTTTTTTTGGACGAGATTTCGTCAGTGATGTGTCTGGATAAGCAGTGACATTATCAGTGTGGCCAGTGATGGGCCTGGGTAAGCAGTGACATTGTCAACGTGGTCAGTGATGGGTCTGGATAAGCAGTGTCATTATTAGCGTGGTCAGTGATGGGTCAGGATAAGCAGTGACCTGATCAGTGTGGTCAGCGATGGTGAGTAATTGTGCTATGCCATTCATCCAGTGGGGACTATTAGTTCCAGCCGGTGAACACAAGGCGAGGTTCTGTTCAATCTGCAGTTTATTTTTTTATTGAACTACTTCAGACCAGTTGACAGGTTGATGCTAATTCAAACCCACAGACATGACAGCAAAGTCGTTCTGAGCGTTAATGACCAACTCACCCGTCTATGCTGTCCACAGTGGTTTCGAAACATAGAAACAAAGAAAATACTTGCAGGAGTAGGCCATTTGTCCTTTTGAGCCCGCACCGCCATTCAACATGATCATGGCCGACCATCCTAAATCAGTACCCCGTTCCTGATTTCTCCCCGTGCAACTTTATTCCGTTAGCCCTAAGAGCTATATCTGACTCTCCCATGAAAACCTCCTGTGAATTGACCTCCACTGCCTTCTGTGGCAGAGATTTCCACAGATTCACAATTCATCTCAACTGGCGAGGCCGACGACAGATCAGTTTTTCCTCATCTCAGTAATAATTGAGCTACCCCTTATTCGTAAACTGTGATCCCTGTTCTGGACTCCCACAGCATCGGGAACATTTTTCCTCTATCTAGCCTGTCCAATCCCTTAAGAATTGTATATGTGTAAGAAGGAACTGCAGATGCTGGTTTAAACAGAAGATAGACACAAAAAGCTGGAGTAACTCAGCGGGACAGGCAGCATCTCTTGGGAGAAGGAATGGGTGGAGACCCTTCTTCAGAATTCTACATGTTTCGACAAGATCCCCTCTCATCCTAAATTCCAGTGAATTTAAGAGAGCTCTCACACGCACTCAGTCTGTATTTCTGTGCCTATATATGAACTAATTCAAGAGAGCGTTTCTCGCTTCCTGCTGTGTATAACTGACACACAGAGAAACTGAAAGAAACACTTCAATGATCAGAGACATATTAAAATGACCAACGTATATGACAGGCAGTTATATCATTTTGTTGTTTAAACTGCAGGTGTGAGAACTTTCGACACCTATTTACGTTTAATTCCTCGGATGTCCAGGCTAGAGTTTAGTTTGAGGAGAGTGAAACACCTGTTGGACACTTGTGAGGGTGATGAACAATGTGCCTCCGTTGTTGGTGACACCACCACCCAATACAGTATCGCCACTGTTGTGCAGTCAGTGATGTGTCTGCTATGTGGCTACAACTGGGGAGACCGATGACAGAGCACATTAGAGATAACAGAACCTCTGATTCCAGTCATGGGAACAGCAGGGAAACAGGTCCTTCGGCCCGACTGCAGACCGAGATGCCTATCTACGGTAATCTCATTCACCTGTATTTGTCCCATATCCGTCCATTTCCATCCGAAACAAATGGCTGTCCAAATGCTGTTTATTTGCTGTGATGGTATCTGTCCCCACCGCCTCAAAAGAAAATATTGTTCCATCGTTGAAGTCAGAATTCCCTTGAATCTCTCCCCTTTCAATTAAACGTACGTTCTCTAGGTTTAGATTCTCCCAGCCTGGGAAATAACTGTGACCATCTACTCAACCCTGCTGTAGTTGACATAATTTTACATGCCTCAGTAAGGTCGTCCCTCTGCATTATTGCTCCAATGAGATCAATCCCACCTGATCAAATCTGTCCTCAAACTAACGCTGTCCATTCCAGATAACATCCTGGTGAATCTGTTCCGCACTGCCTCTGGCAATAGGACATCATTTGTGTAATATGGTGACCAGAACTACACAAAAGGGCCTCGCAGATATTCGAAGTACGACTGAGGAGAGCGCTGCACTTGGAGGAGCAGTTAAGTCTTGATTATTCTTTATTTGGATGTTCACCTGTAGTGCAAATGTATTCAAAATCAGACGCACATGGGAAGTGAAACCATCAGTGAGTTCAGAAGTGTCAGTACCGCTGACCTGGAACCGAGGCAGAAAGGTGAATGAACTGTAGAGCAGAGCGATCTAGGACGACAGGTACATCGTGTATTGAATGTAGCGTCACGGGTTGATAGTGTGGTCAAAAAGACTTTTGTAACATTGGCCGTCTTCGGTCATAGCATTGTGTATAGATATACGGAGGTTATGTTGCCGTTGTGTAAGACGTTGGTGAGGCCGCATTTGGAATATTGTGTTCTGTTGTGGGCACCATGATACAGGAAAGATGGTGTCAATCTGGAAAGGTGATAGAGGAGATTTACGAGGATGTTACCAGGAACAGTGGGCCTGATCTGGAGGGACAGGTTCAGCAGGCTGGTACTATATCCCTTGGTGCATATATGCTAGTACTATATCCCTTGGTGCATATAGGCTAGTACTATATCCCTTGGTGCATATAGGCTAGTACTATATCCCTTGGTGCATATAGGCTAGTACTATATCCCTTGGTGCATATAGGCTAGTACTATATCCCTTGGTGCATATAGGCTAGTACTATATCCCTTGGTGCATATAGGCTAGTACTATATCCCTTGGTGCATATAGGCTAGTACTATATCCCTTGGTGCATATAGGCTAGTACTATATCCCTTGGTGCATATAGGCTAGTACTATATCCCTTGGTGCATATAGGCTAGTACTATATCCCTTGGTGCATATAGGCTAGTACTATATCCCTTGGTGCATATAGGCTAGTACTATATCCCTTGCTGCAGGAGGATGAGGGATGATCTTCTACAGCTGGACAATATAATGAGAGGAATAGATCTGGTAGATGCACAGAGAAGGGGAATCAAGAACCAGGGGGCTAGGTTTAAGATGAGGTGGGGGGGGGGTTTAATCGGAACCTGAGGGGTATTTTTCACACAAAGGTTGGGGGGGTGTGGAACGAACTGCCAGAGGAGGTAGTTCAGCCCTGTACTCATAGAGTCATAGAGTGATATGGTGTGGAATCAGGCACTTTGGCCCAACTTGCCCACACCAGCAAACAGGCCCCATCTACATTAGTTCCACCTGTCTGCATTTGGTCCATATCCCACCAAACCTGTCCTATTCATGTACCCAACCTGTCTAACTGTTTCACAAATATTGGTATAGCCCCTGCCTCAAATACCTCCTCAGGCAGTTTGTTCCATACATCCACCACCCATTGTGTGAAAAGGTTACCCCTCAGATTCCTATTCGATCATTTTCCATTCAACTTAAACGTATGTCCTCTGGACCTCGATTCTCCTACTCAGGGCAGGAGAAGCAGCTGAGCATCTACCCGATCTATTCCTTTCATGATCTAAAACACGTCTATGAGATTACCCCTCATCCTCCTGCGCTCCAAGAAGACCAAGCCCAGCCAATTGATTATGTCTTCAAACTAGCGCTGTCCATTCCAGATAACATCCTGGTGAATCTGTTCCGCGCTGTCTCTGGCAACAGGACATCATATCTATAATATGGTGACCAGAACTACACAAAAAGGCCTTGCAGATATTTTAAGTACAACTGAGGAGAGCACTGGAACTTGCAAGAGCAGTTAAGTCTTGATTTTTTTGTATTTGGGTGATCATTCATAGTGTAAGTGTGTTCAGAATCAGACGCAGATGGGAAGTGAAACCATCAGTGAGTTCAGAGGTGTCCGTACCAATCAGGTCGGGGCAAATGTTGACAAAGGTGGTGAAAATATATTTGAGCAGCATGCGATGGAACTGGGTAGCTGGTTGTTACAGTATGTGAGATGTCCTTGGAATGGATGACACAAAGAACACACCTGTGTGTGACGTCATTGTGGTCAGTGATGTGTCTGGATAAGCAGTGACATTATCAGTGTGGTCAGTGATGGGTCTGGATAAGCAGTGACATTATCAGTGTGGTCAGTGATAGATCTGGATAAGCAGTGATATTATCAGTAATTAATCTCATCTCTAATGAGCTCTCACTGCATCCTGCTGTTCTATCCGCGTTGGCAGGTGCAGACATATTTATTTGTTATTTTCATTTTAATAGGCAGTGGTTAAAATGAGTAAATAACTTTCTCCGGCATACAAGTGATAGAGTAACACATAATGCGTCTCCCCCAACACTCCTCACTCTCTCTGCCTCTCTCCCTCCCCCTCCGCCATTCACTCTCCCCACATACTAATCCCCCTCTTGCTCACCAATTTTCCGACCCTCTGACTTCCCACCTCCTCCCTTCTCTCCACACTCCTCCCCACTATCTCCCCACACTCCTCTCTGTCCTGCCACACTCCTCTAATCTCTCTCCCCACACTGCTCCCCCTCTCTCTCCGCACTTCCTCTCTCCCCACTCTCCTCTCACTCTCCATCCCCACACTCCGTCTTTCTCCCCACACACTCACTAATCCTCCCCCTCTGTCTCCCCACACTCCTCCCCCTCTCTCTCTCCCCACATTCCTCCCCATCTCTCTCCCCACGCACAACCCCCTCTCTGCCCACACTCCTCCCCCTCTCTCCCCACACCCCCTCTATCTCTCCCAATACTCCACCACCCTCCCGTCACTCCTATCCCTCTCTCTCCCCTCCTCTCTGTCCCCATCCCTCCACTCTTTCCATACCATCCTTCCTCCCTCTCTCTCACACTCCTCCCTCCCCTGTCCTCTAAAACAACCTATTTCCCCACACTCCTCCCCGTCATTTAACCCACACTCCCCCTCTCTCCCACCACACTCCCCCTCGCTCTCCACATTCATCCTACCTTCTCTCTCTTCCCACAGTATTCAATTCCTCTCCCCACATCCCCTCTCTTCCTATCCTCCATTCCCACACTCCTCCTCCTTTCACTCCACTCCTCCCCTTTCTCTCCCCACACACCTCCTCTCTCCCCACTCACCTCCCTTACTCTCCACACTCCTTCCCTCTTCCTCTCCACAATCCTCACTCTCTCTCTCTCTCTCTCTCTCTGGATAAGCAGTGACATTATCAGTGTGGTCAGTGATGAGTCTGGATAAGCAGTGACATTATCAGTGTGGTCAGTGATGGGTGTGGATAAGCAGTGACATGATCACATTAAATCTGACCCCGATGTTTTACATTTGATAAGATGTAAAATAAAGGATCCTTTCTTTTTTTCAATCAGATTTTATTGATTTTTCACAGAGATATATACAAAACAGTACATCATCGACATAAATAAAATAAAATAAGAAAAATATCAAAAATGAATAAATAAATAAAGGTGATAGATAAATAAATAAATGCATATGCATAAGACAGTGTGGTACACTTACTAAATAAAATATTAAAAAGTAACGATTGTTATCTAGAGGTATTTCAATATTCGCACAAACATACCATCTAGTTCTATATAACACAATTTTCCAATATCTAGCTCGGCATTTGTCTAGTTGGTGTCATGGCTCAAATAAACGATCCATTTTTCCCAGATCCTCTCAAAGAATCCCTTCTTTTTAATTCAAATGTTCGATTCTAAAGGGTCAACTCAAGTTCAATATCCATAATTAATCTAAACATTAATGAGAACTAACTCCATTTTGCTGCTCGATCCACGCTGGTAAACACGGCAGCTGAAGATGCATTAACTTGTTATTTTCTTCTTAATTAACACAGGTTAGGAATGGTAATGAACTCTCTCCGGCATACATTTGAAAGAATAATACACAACGCTGACAATTAAAACGTATCTTCAGATCTGAGAAAGGGGGAGTTGAGTAACTGTGCTCTTCCCTTCGCCCAGTGGGAATATTAATTCCAGGCGGTGAACACTACCTGTGGGTCTATTCAATCTGCAGTTTATTTTGTAGTGAACTACTTCAGACCAGTCGACAGGTAGATGTGAATTCAAACCCACAGGCCAGACAACAAGGTCGGTCTGAGAGTAAATGACCAACTCATCCGTCTGGGCTGTCTACACAGCGGTACAGAGAAAGCTGCCACACACGCAGACTTTATTTGTGTGCTTATTTATCAAGTAGTTCAAGCGAGAAAATCTCCCGTCGTGCAGTGCAAACCTGGCACTCGTAGACACTGAAATAAACACTTCAATGATCAAGGACTATTATAAAAATGACCATGTATATGACAGGCAATTATGTTATGTTTTTTGCATCTTTGAGCAATGTGGACACCTGCTGATGTTTAATTCCTCTGATTTCAAGGCTACAGTTTAGCGGTAACCTAATATCCAAGAACATAAATGTGTATAGTAAAAACTTATTTAGGTATGTCAAGAGTTAAAAAAATGGTAAGATAAATGTGGGTCCCTTGAAGACAGAAGCAGGCGAATTTATTAAGGAAACAAGGAAATGGCAGACGAGCTGACCAGGTACATTGGATCTGTCTTAATAAGGAAGAAACAATCAATCTCCCAGATGTACTAGTGGACGGAGGTCTTAGGGTGACGGACGAACTGAAGGAAATTCACATTAGGCAGGAAATGGTGTTGGGTAGACTGACGGGATTGAAGGCTGATAAATCCCCAGGGCCTGATGGTCTACATCACAGGGTACTTAAGGAAGTGGCTCTAGAGGGGGGGGTAGAGAGGGGGGAGAGAGAGGGGAGACAGAGAGGGGGGAGAGAGAGAGGGGGGGAGGAGAGAGAGAGAGGGGGAGAGAGAGAGGGGGAGAGAGAGAGGGGAGAGAGAGAGGGG
>NW_027602666.1:0-30572 GCF_053455715.1 Rhinoraja longicauda | reverse complement strand
AAATTTTCATTTCTAACCCTTTTCTTGAAGGGGCTTCAGCGCGTGATGTCACAATGGCACCCGTGCACCAATGAGAGATCAGCTCGGTTTTAAATTTACATCTTCAGCTTGTGACGTCACAATGCTTGTGTGAGATTGTTGCAACATTGTTGCGAAAAGCAACTGCCAGTTTTTTAAAGTTGTGCAAGTCACTTAACATACACAGATCAGCATGGGGCCCCTATTCCCTCCCTCCCCCCCTTCCCCCCTCAACCCCTTCCTCCCCACTCCTTCCCAGCTCCATCCCCACTCCCTCCCCCCCTCCTCCCCAACTCCCTCCCCACCTCCCTCACCCCTCCTCCCCTAACTCCCCCCCCTCCCTCCTTCCCTCCATCCTCCCCCCCCTCCCTCCACCTTTCCATCCCTCTCCCCCTCCCCCCTCCTTCCACCCTCCCTCCCCCCCTTCTGGTTACAAAGGAAACCCTACGGGGACGGGCCCAACGGGGAAAGAGGGGTACTGGGAAAAGGGGAGGTCCCCCTCCCTCCCCTTCCCCCCTCCCCTCCCCCCTCCCCCTCCCCCCTAACCCTCTCCCTCCCCCTTCCCCCCTCCCCTCCCCCCCTCCCCTCCTCCCTCCACACCTCCCTCCTCCCTCCCTCCCCTCCTCCCGGTTACAATGGAAACCCTACGAGGACGGGCCCAACGGGGAAAGAGGGGTACTGGGAAAAGGGGAGGTCCCCCTCCCTCCCCCCTTCCCCCATCCCATCCCCCTCCCTCCCCTCTCCCTCCCCCTTCCCCCCGTTCCCCCCTCCCCTTCCCCCCTCCCTCCACACCTCTCTCCTCCCTCCCTCCCCTTCCCTCCCTCCCATCCTCCCAATGCTTGTTTGAGATGGGTGCTACATTGTTTCGAAAAGCACCACTAACAGATCGCAGTGAGAAGCATTATGTGACCACGAATGTTTCAAAACAAGCACTTAAAAAGCACTTATCTTTTTTTAAATATTTTTTTTAATTGCAAGTCACTTAACATACACAGATCAGCATTGGGCCCCTATGCTCGTGGGCCACCGGGGCAAGTGTTTCGAAAAAAGCACTGAGAGTGTGTCTGGGGGAGAGAGAGAATGGGGGGGGGTCTGAGAATGGGGACTGGGGAGGGGGACAACAGGGGTCGTTGCGGAGGGGGCTTGGTGGTGGGGGAAAGAGGGGTACTGGGAAAAGGGGAGGTTCCACTTCCCCCCTCAACCACTTCCTCCCCCCTCCTTCCCACCTCCATCCCCACTCGCTCCTCCCCCTCCCTCCCCCCTCAATCCCAACCTCCATCACCACTCAGCCCCTAACTCCCCCCCTCCCTCCTTCCCTCCATCCCACCCTCCCCCACTCCCTGCCCCCTCCCTCCACCCTTCCATCCCTCTCCCCCTCCCACCTCCTTCCACCCTCCCTCCCCCCCTCCCGGTTACAATGGAAACCCTACGGGGACGAGCCCAACGGGGAAAGAGGGGTACTGGGAAAAGGGGAGATCCCCCTCCCTCCCCTCCCCCTACCCCCTTCCCCCCTCCCCTTCCCCCTCCCCTCCCCCCTCCCCTCCCCCCCTCCCTCCCCCTCCCCTCCTCCCCCCACACCTCCCTCCTCCCTCCCTCCCCCCCTCCCGGTTACAATGGAAACCCTATGAGGACAGGCCCAACGGGGAAAGAGGGGTACTGGGAAAAGGGGAGGTCCCCCTTCCCCCCTCAACCCCTTCATCCCCCCTCCTTCCCACCTCCATCCCCACTCCCTCCCCCCCTCCTCCCCCTCCCCCCCAACTCCCTCCCCCTCCCACCTAACTCCCCCCTCCCTCCTTCCCTCCCTCCCCAATCCCTCCCCCCCTCCCTCCACCCTTCCATCCCTCTCCCCCCTCCTTCCACCCTCCCTCCCCCCTCCCGGTTACAATTGAAACCCTACGAGGACGGGCCCAACGGGGAAAGAGGAGTACTGGGAAAAGGGGAGGTCCCCCTCCCTCCCCCCTTCCCCTCCCCCCTCCCCTCTCCCTCCCCCTCCCTCCCCCTCCCCCCTACCCCCCTCCCTCCCCTCCCCCCTCCCTCCCCTCCTCCCTCCACACCTCCCTCCTCCCTCCCTCCCCCTTCCCGCCCTCCCCTCCTCCCGGTTACAATGGAAACCCTACGAGGACGGGCCCAACGGGGAAAGAGGGGTACTGGGAAAAGGGGAGGTCCCCCTCCCTCCCTCCCCCCTACCCACCTCCCTCCCCTCTCCCTCCCCCCTTTCCCTCCTCCCTTCCCCCCTCCCCTCCCCCTCCCATCCCCCCCTCTCCCCCTCCCTCCCCCCTACCCCGCTCCCTCCCCTCTCCCACCCCCCTACCCCCTCCCTCCCCTCTCCCTCCCCCCTCCTCCCCTCCCCTCCCCCCCCTCCCTCCCCTCCTCCCTCCCCTTCCCTCCCCCAACCCTCCCCCTTTCCTCCCATCCCGGTTACAATGGAAACCCTACGAGGACGGGCCCAACGGGCCCACTCGGTCTAGTATACTACTAAAACTCTGCGGTCGTACATTCCGTATGTACGTGTGTATGTGTGTATATACGGAAGATTCCGAAGAGTTTCTGTCCATAACTTACAAACCCTACTCCTCCCAGACGGTACACCAAAGCGCTACGATTTTTGTACCGCCATATTCACCATTAACGTGGGCAACTATTGTAAGTACTTTCGTTCAAATTGAAGCTACCTTTTTAAAGCTAGAGAGATATTAAAGTTTAAATTTTCATTTCTAACCCTTTTCTTGAAGGGGCTTCAGCGCGTGATGTCACAATGGCACCCGTGCACCAATGAGAGATCAGCTCGGTTTTAAATTTACATCTTCAGCTTGTGACGTCACAATGCTTGTGTGAGATTGTTGCAACATTGTTGCGAAAAGCAACTGCCAGTTTTTTAAAGTTGTGCAAGTCACTTAACATACACAGATCAGCATGGGGCCCCTATTCCCTCCCTCCCCCCCTTCCCCCCTCAGCCCCTTCCTCCCCACTCCTTCCCACCTCCATCCCCACTCCCTCCCCCCCTCCTCCCCAACTCCCTCCCCACCTCCCTACCCCTCCTCCCCTAACTCCCCCCCCCCTCCCTCCTTCCCTCCATCCTCCCCCCCTCCCTCCACCCTTCCATCCCTCTCCCCCTCCCCCCTCCTTCCACCCTCCCTCCCCCCCTTCTGGTTACAAAGGAAACCCTACGGGGACGGGCCCAACGGGGAAAGAGGGGTAATGGGAAAAGGGGAGGTCCCCCTCCCTCCCCTTCCCCCCTCCCCTCCCCCCTCCCCCTCCCCCCTAACCCTCTCCCTCCCCCTTCCCCCCTCCCCTCCCCCCCTCCCCTCCTCCCTCCACACCTCCCTCCTCCCTCCCTCCCTCCCCTCCTCCCGGTTACAATGGAAACCCTACGAGGACGGGCCCAACGGGGAAAGAGGGGTACTGGGAAAAGGGGAGGTCCCCCTCCCTCCCCCCTTCCCCATCCCATCCCCCCTCCCTCCCCTCTCCCTCCCCCTTCCCCCCGTTCCCCCCTCCCCTTCCCCCCTCCCTCCACACCTCTCTCCTCCCTCCCTCCCCTTCCCTCCCTCCCATCCTCCCAATGCTTGTTTGAGATGGGTGCTACATTGTTTCGAAAAGCACCACTAACAGATCGCAGTGAGAAGCACTATGTGACCGCGAATGTTTCAAAACAAGCACTTAAAAAGCACTTATCTTTTTTAAAATATTTTTTTTTATTGCAAGTCACTTAACATACACAGATCAGCATTGGGCCCCTATGCTCGTGGGCCACCGGGGCAAGTGTTTCGAAAAAAGCACTGAGAGTGTGTCTGGGGGAGAGAGAGAATGGGGGGGGGGGTCTGAGAATGGGGACTGGGGAGGGGGACAACAGGGGTCGTTGCGGAGGGGGCTTGGTGGTGGGGGAAAGAGGGGTACTGGGAAAAGGGGAGGTTCCACTTCCCCCCTCAACCCCTTCCTCCCCCCTCCTTCCCACCTCCATCCCCACTCGCTCCCCCCTCCCTCCCCCCTCAATCCCAACCTCCATCACCACTCAGCCCCTAACTCCCCCCCTCCCTCCTTCCCTCCATCCCACCCTCCCCCACTCCCTCCCCTCCTCCCCCCACACCTCCCTCCTCCCTCCCTCCCCCCCTCCCGGTTACAATGGAAACCCTATGAGGACAGGCCCAACGGGGAAAGAGGGGTACTGGGAAAAGGGGAGGTCCCCCTTCCCCCCTCAACCCCTTCATCCCCCCTCCTTCCCACCTCCATCCCCACTCCCTCCCCCCCTCCTCCCCCTCCCTCCCCAACTCCCTCCCCCTCCCCCCTAACTCCCCCCTCCCTCCTTCCCTCCCTCCCCAATCCCTCCCCCCCTCCCTCCACCCTTCCATCCCTCTCCCCCCTCCTTCCACCCTCCCTCCCCCCCTCCCGGTTACAATTGAAACCCTACGAGGACGGGCCCAACGGGGAAAGAGGAGTACTGGGAAAAGGGGAGGTCCCCCTCCCTCCCCCCTTCCCCTCCCCCCTCCCCTCTCCCTCCCCTCCCTCCCCTCCCCCTCCCTCCCCTCCTCCCTCCACACCTCCCTCCTCCCTCCCTCCCCCTTCCCGCCCTCCCCTCCTCCCGGTTACAATGGAAACCCTACGAGGACGGGCCCAACGGGGAAAGAGGGGTACTGGGAAAAGGGGAGGTCCCCCTCCCTCCCTCCCCCTACCCACCTCCCTCCCCTCTCCCTCCCCCCTTTCCCTCCTCCCTTCCCCCCCTCCCCTCCCCCTCCCATCCCCCCCTCTCCCCCTCCCTCCCCCTACCCCCCTCCCTCCCCTCTCCCTCCCCCCTACCCCCCTCCCTCCCCTCTCCCTCCCCCCTCCTCCCCTCCCCTCCCCCCCTCCCTCCCCTCCTCCCTCCCCTTCCCTCCCCCAACCCTCCCCCTTTCCTCCCATCCCGGTTACAATGGAAACCCTACGAGGACGGGCCCAACGGGCCCACTCGGTCTAGTCTATCTATCTATATAATACTAAAACTCTGCGGTCCAACATTCCGTATGTATGGATGTATATGTGTATGTACGGAAGATTACTTACAAACCCTACTCCTCCTAGACGGTACACCAAAGCGCTACGATTTTTGTACCGCCGTATTCACCATTAACCTGGGCAACTATTGTAAGTACTTTCGTTCAAATTGAAGCTACCTTTTTAAAGCTAGAGAGATATTAAAGTTTAAAATTTTCATTTCTAACCCTTTTCTTCAAGGGGCTACATTTGTTTCCAAAAGTTTCCAGAAAAGGATTTAGTTTTCAGCAAGGATTTAGTTTTCAGCTTGTGACGGATACATTGTTTCGAAAAGCTTCCAAGAAGTCTTTTTTGTTATTGCAAGTCAAGTCAAGTCAAGTCACTTTTATTTGTATAGCACATTTAAAAACAACCCACGTTGACTAGTGGGGCTGGGGGAGGAGAGAATGGGGGGTGTGGGGACGGGCCCAACGGGCCCTCCCCAACGGGCACACTTGGAGAGTAAGAGTGGGGCTGGGGGAGGAGAGAATGGGGGGTGTGGGGACGGGCCCAACGGGCCCTCTTTTCTAGTATACTACTAAAACTCTGCGGTCCAACATTCCGTATATACGGAAGATTCCGTGTGTATATACGGAAGATTCCGAAGATTTCTGTCCATAACTTACAAACCCTACTCCTCCCAGACGGTACACCAAAGCGCTACGATTTTTGTACCGCCGTATTCACCATTAACCTGGGCAACTATTGTAAGTACTTTCGTTCAAATTGAAGCTACCTTTTTAAAGCTAGAGAGATATTAAAGTTTAAATTTTCATTTCTAACACTTTTCTTGAAGGGGCCAAACCCTACTCCTCCCAGACGGTACACCAAAGCGCTACGATTTTTGTACCGCCGTATTCACCATTAACATGGGCAACTATTGTAAGTACTTTCGTTCAAATTGAAGCTACCTTTTTAAAGCTAGAGAGATATTAAAGTTTAAATTTTTCATTTCTAACCCTTTTCTTGAAGGGGCTTCAGCGCGTGATGTCACAATGGCACCCGTGCACCAATGAGAGATCAGCTCGCGATGGACAAGCGGCTGCTATTGGGTGTTTACTACTTTAAATTTACATAATTTTTTTTCTGACCTTTTTTTCAAGGTCTTCAGCTTGTGACGTCACAATGCTTGTGTGAGATGGTTGCAACATTGTTGCGAAAAGCAACTGCCAGTTTTTTAAAGTTGTGCGAGTCACTTAACATACACAGATCAGCATGGGGCCCCTATTCCCTCCCTCCCCCCCCCTTCCCCCCTCAACCCCTTCCTCCCCACTCCCTCCCCCTCCACACCTCCCTCCCTCCCCCTTCCCTCCCTCCCCTCCTCCCGGTTACAATGGAAACCCTACGAGGACGGGCCCAACGGGGAAAGAGGGGTACTGGAAAAGGGGAGGTCCCCCTCCCTCCCCTTCCCCCTCCCCTCCCCCCCCACCCCTCTCCCTCCCCCTCCCCCCCTCCCTCCCCCTCTCCCTCCCCCTCCCCCCCCTTCCCCCCTCCCTCCCCCCTCCTCCCCTCCCCTCCTCCACACCTCCCTCCTCCCTCCCTCCCCCTTCCCTCCCTCCCCTCCTCCCGGTTACAATGGAAACCCTACGAGGACGGGCCCAACGGGGAAAGAGGGGTACTGGGAAAAGGGGAGGTCCCCCTCACTCCCCCCTTCCCCATCCCATCCCCCCTCCCTCCCCTCTCCCGCCCCCTTCCCCCCCTCCCCTTCCCCCCTCCCTCCCCTCCTCCCTCCACACCTCCCTCCTCCCTCCCTCCCCTTCCCTCCCTCCCATCCTCCCAATGCTTGTGTGAGATGGTTGCAACATTGTTTCGAAAAGCAGCTGACAGAAGCACTAAGTAGCCGCGAATGTTTCAAAACCAGCACTTAACCGCGAATGTTTTTTTAAAAAGCACTTAACCGCGAATGTTCAAAACAAGCAATTAAAAAGCACTTATTTTTTTTAAAGTATTTTTTTTATTCCAAGAGAATGGGGGGGGTCTGAGAATGGGGACTGGGGAGGGGGACAACAGGGGTCGTTGCGGTGGGGGCTTGGTGGTGGGGGAAAGAGGGGTACTGGGAAAAGGGGAGGTCCCACTTCCCCCCTCAACCTCTTCCTCCCCCCTCCTTCCCACCTCCATCCCCACTCTCTCCCCCCTCAATCCCAACCTCCATCACCACTCAGCCCCTAACTCACCCGTCCCTCCTTCCCTCCATCCGACCCTCCCCCACTCCCTCCCCCCCTCCCTCCACCCTTCCACCCCTCTCCCCCTCCCCCCTCCTTCCACCCTCCCTCCCCCCCCTCCCGGTTACAATGGAAACCCTACGGGGACGGGCCCAACGGGAAAGAGGGGTACTGGGAAAAGGGGAGGTCCCCCTCCCTCCCCCCTCCCTCCCCCCTTCCCCCTCCCCTCCCCCCTCCCCTCCCCCTCCCCCTCCCTCCCCCTCCCCCCTACCCCCCTCCCTCCCCTCCCCCCTCCCTCCCTCCCCTCCTCCCTCCACACCTCCCTCCTCCCTCCCTCCCCCTTCCCGCCCTCCCCTCCTCCCGGTTACAATGGAAACCCTACGAGGACGGCCCAACGGGAAAGAGGGGTACTGGGAAAAGGGAGGTCCCCCTCCCTCCCTCCCCCCTACCCACCTCCCTCCCTCCCCCCTACCCGACCTCCCTCCCCTCTCCCTCCCCCCTTCCCTCCTCCCTTCCCCCCTCCCCTCCCCCTCCCATCCACCCCTCTTCCCCCTCCCTCCCCCTTACCCCCTCCCTCCCCTCTCCCTCCCCCCCCCTCCCTCCCCCCCTCCCTCCCCTCCTCCCTCCCCCTTCCTCCCCCAACCCTCCCCTCCTCCCGGTTACAATGGAAACCCTACGAGGACGGGCCCAACGGGGGAAAGAGGGTACTGGGAAAAGGGAGGTCCCCCTCCCTCCCTCCCCCCTACCCACCTCCCTCCCCTCTCCCTCCCCCCCTTCCCTCCTCCCTTCCCCCCTCCCCCCTCCCATCCCCCCCTCTCCCCCTCCCTCCCCCCTACCCCCCTCCCTCCCCTCTCCCTCCCCCCTCCCCCCCTCCCCTCCCCCCCCTCCCTCCCCTCCTCCCTCCCCCTTCCCTCCCCAACCCTCCCCCTTTCCTCCCCTCCCGGTTACAATGGAAACCCTACGAGGACGGGCCAACGGGCCCACTCGGTCTAGTATACTACTAAAACTCTGCGGTCCAACATTCCGTATATACGGAAGATTCCGTGTGTATATACGGAAGATTCCGAAGATTTCTGTCCATAACTTACAAACCCTACTCCTCCCAGACGGTACACCAAAGCGCTACGATTTTTGTACCGCCGTATTCACCATTAACCTGGGCAACTATTGTAAGTACTTTCGTTCAAATTGAAGCTACCTTTTTAAAGCTAGAGAGATATTAAAGTTTAAATTTTCATTTCTAACACTTTTCTGGAAGGGGCCAAACCCTACTCCTCCAGACGGTACACAAAAGCGCTACGATTTTTGTACCGCCGTATTCACCATTAACATGGGCAACTATTGTAAGTACTTTCGTTCAAATTGAAGCTACGTTTTTAAAGCTAGAGAGATATTAAAGTTTAAATTTTCATTTCTAACCCTTTTCTTGAAGGGGCTTCAGCGCGTGATGTCACAATGGCACCCGTGCACCAATGAGAGATCAGCTCGCGATGGACAAGCGGCTGCTATTGGGTGTTTACTACTTTAAATTTACATAATTTTTTTTCTGACCTTTTTTTTCAAGGTCTTCAGCTTGTGACGTCACAATGCTTGTGTGAGATGGTTGCAACATTGTTGCGAAAAGCAACTGCCAGTTTTTAAAGTTGTGCGAGTCACTTAACATACACAGATCAGCATGGGGCCCCTATTCCCTCCCTCCCCCCCCTTCCCCCCTCAACCCCTTCCTCCCCACTCCCTCCCCCTCCACACCTCCCTCCCTCCCCCTTCCCTCCCTCCCCTCCTCCCGGTTACAATGGAAACCCTACGAGGACGGGCCCAACGGGGAAAGAGGGGTACTGGGAAAAGGGGAGGTCCCCCTCCCTCCCCTTCCCCCTCCCCTCCCCCCCCCTACCCCTCTCCCTCCCCCCTCCCCCCCTCCCTCCCCCTCTCCCTCCCCCCTCCCCCCCTTCCCCCCTCCCCTCCCCCCTCCCTCCCCCTCCCCTCCCTCCACACCTCCCTCCTCCCTCCCTCCCCCTTCCCTCCCTCCCCTCCTCCCGGTTACAATGGAAACCCTACGAGGACGGCCCAACGGGGAAAGAGGGGTACTGGGAAAAGGGGAGGTCCCCCTCACTCCCCCCTTCCCCATCCCATCCCCCCTCCCTCCCCTCTCCCGCCCCCTTCCCCCCCTCCCCTTCCCCCCTCCCTCCCCTCCTCCCTCCACACCTCCCTCCTCCCTCCCTCCCCTTCCTCCCTCCCATCCTCCCAATGCTTGTGTGAGATGGTTGCAACATTGTTTCGAAAAGCAGCTGACAGAAGCACTAAGTAGCCGCGAATGTTTCAAAACCAGCACTTAACCGCGAATGTTTTTTTAAAAAGCACTTAACCGCGAATGTTTCAAAACAAGCAATTAAAAAGCACTTATTTTTTTTTAAGTATTTTTTTTTATTCCAAGAGAATGGGGGGGGTCTGAGAATGGGGACTGGGGAGGGGGACAACAGGGGTCGTTGCGGTGGGGGCTTGGTGGTGGGGGAAAGAGGGTACTGGGAAAAGGGGAGGTCCCACTTCCCCCCTCAACCTCTTCCTCCCCCCTCCTTCCACCTCCATCCCCACTCTCTCCCCCTCAATCCCAACCTCCATCACCACTCAGCCCCTAACTCACCCGTCCCTCCTTCCCTCCATCCGACCCTCCCCCACTCCCTCCCCCCCTCCCTCCACCCTTCCACCCCTCTCCCCCTCCCCCTCCTTCCACCCTCCCTCCCCCCCTCCCGGTTACAATGGAAACCCTACGGGACGGGCCCAACGGGGAAAGAGGGGTACTGGGAAAAGGGGAGGTCCCCCTCCCTCCCCCCTCCCTCCCCCCTTCCCCCTCCCCTCCCCCTCCCCTCCCCCTCCCCCTCCCTCCCCTCCCTCCCCCTCCCCCCTACCCCCCTCCCTCCCCTCCCCCCTCCCTCCCCTCCCCTCCTCCCTCCACACCTCCCTCTCCCTCCCTCCCCCTTCCCGCCCTCCCCTCCTCCCGGTTACAATGGAAACCCTACGAGGGACGGGCCCAACGGGGAAAGAGGGGTACTGGGAAAAGGGGAGGTCCCCCTCCCTCCCTCCCCCTACCCACCTCCCTCCCTCCCCCTACCCACCTCCCTCCCCTCTCCCTCCCCCTTCCCTCCTCCCTCCCCCCTCCCCTCCCCCCTCCATCCACCCCTCTTCCCCCTCCCTCCCCCCTACCCCCTCCCTCCCCTCTCCCTCCCCCCCCCCCTCCCTCCCCCCCTCCCTCCCCTCCTCCCTCCCCCTTCCCTCCCCCAACCCTCCCCTCCTCCCGGTTACAATGGAAACCCTACGAGGACGGGCCCAACGGGGAAAGAGGGGTACTGGGAAAAGGGGAGGTCCCCCTCCCTCCCTCCCCCCTACCCACCTCCCTCCCCTCTCCCTCCCCCCCTTCCCTCCTCCCTTCCCCCTCCCCCCTCCATCCCCCCCTCTCCCCCTCCCTCCCCCTCCCCCCTCCCTCCCCTCTCCCTCCCCCCTCCCACCCTCCCCTCCCCCCCTCCCTCCCCTCCTCCCTCCCCTTCCCTCCCCCAACCTCCCCCTTTCCTCCCCTCCCGGTTACAATGGAAACCCTACGGGCCCACTCGGTCTAGTATACTACTAAAACTCTGCGGTCCAACATTCCGTATATACGGAAGAGAATGGGGGGGTCTGAGAATGGGGACTGGGGAGGGGGACAACAGGGGTCGTTGCGGTGGGGGCTTGGTGGTGGGGGAAAGAGGGTACTGGGAAAAGGGGAGGTCCCACTTCCCCCCTCAACCTCTTCCTCCCCCCTCCTTCCCACCTCCATCCCCACTCTCTCCCCCCTCAATCCCAACCTCCATCACCACTCAGCCCCTAACTCCCCCTTCCGCCCTCCCCTCCTCCCGGTTACAATGGAAACCCTACGAGGACGGGCCAACGGGGAAAGAGGGGTACTGGGAAAAGGGGAGGTCCCCTCCCTCCCTCCCCCCTACCCACCTCCCTCCCTCCCCCTACCCACCTCCCTCCCCTCTCCCTCCCCCCTTCCCTCCTCCCTTCCCCCCTCCCCTCCCCCTCCCATCCACCCCTCTTCCCCCTCCCTCCCCCCTACCCCCCTCCCTCCCCTCTCCTCCCCCCCCCTCCCCTCCCCCCCTCCCTCCCCTCCTCCTCCCCCTTCCCTCCCCCAACCCTCCCCTCCTCCCGGTTACAATGGAAACCCTACGAGGACGGGCCCAACGGGGAAAGAGGGGTACTGGGAAAAGGGGAGGTCCCCCTCCCTCCCTCCCCCCTACCCACCTCCCTCCCCTCTCCCTCCCCCCCTTCCCTCCTCCCTCCCCCCTCCCCCTCCCATCCCCCCCTCTCCCCCTCCCTCCCCCCTCCCCCCCTCCCTCCCCTCTCCCTCCCCCCTCCCACCCTCCCCTCCCCCCCTCCCTCCCCTCCTCCCTCCCCCTTCCCTCCCCCAACCCTCCCCCTTTCTCCCCTCCCGGTTACAATGGAAACCCTACGGCCCACTCGGTCTAGTATACTACTAAAACTCTGCGGTCCAACATTCCGTATATACGGAAGAGAATGGGGGGGTCTGAGAATGGGGACTGGGGAGGGGGACAACAGGGGTCGTTGCGGTGGGGGCTTGGTGGTGGGGGAAAGAGGGGTACTGGGAAAAGGGGAGGTCCCACTTCCCCCCTCAACCTCTTCCTCCCCCTCCTTCCCACCTCCATCCCCACTCTCTCCCCCTCAATCCCAACCTCCATCACCACTCAGCCCTAACTCACCCGTCCCTCCTTCCCTCCATCCGACCTCCCCCACTCCCTCCCCCCCTCCCTCCACCCTTCCACCCCTCTCCCCCTCCCCCTCCTTCCACCCTCCCTCCCCCCCTCCCGGTTACAATGGAAACCCTACGGGGACGGGCCCAACGGGGAAAGAGGGGTACTGGGAAAAGGGGAGGTCCCCCTCCCTCCCCCCTCCCTCCCCCCTTCCCCTCCCCTCCCCCCTCCCCTCCCCTCCCCCTCCCTCCCCCTCCCTCCCCCTCCCTCCCCCTCCTCCCTACCCCCTTCCTCCCCTCCCCCCTCCCTCCCCTCCCCCTCCTCCCTCCACACCTCCCTCCTCCCTCCCTCCCCCTCCCGCCCTCCCCTCCTCCCGGTTACAATGGAAACCCTACGAGGACGGGCCCAACGGGGAAAGAGGGGTACTGGAAAAGGGGAGGTCCCCCTCCCTCCCTCCCCCCTACCCACCTCCCTCCCCTCTCCCTCCCCCCCTTCCCTCCTCCCTTCCCCCCTCCCCCCTCCATCCCCCCCTCTCCCCCTCCCTCCCCTACCCCCCTCCCTCCCCTCTCCCTCCCCCTCCCCCCTCCCCTCCCCCCCTCCCTCCCTCCTCCTCCCCTTCCCTCCCCCAACCCTCCCCCTTTCCTCCCCTCCCGGTTACAATGGAAACCCTACGAGGACGGGCCCAACGGGCCCACTCGGTCTAGTATATACTACTAAAACTCTGCGGTCCAACATTCCGTATGTATATGTGCGAGTCACTTAACATACACAGATCAGCATGGGGCCCCTATTCCCTCCCTCCCCCCCTTCCCCCCTCAACCCCTTCCTCCCACTCCTTCCCACCTCCACCCCCCCTCCCTCCCCCCCTTCCCCCCCTCCCCCTCCCCCTCCCTCCCCCTCCCCCTCCACCCTCCACACCTCCCTCCCTCCCCCTTCCCTCCCTCCCCTCCTCCCGGTTACAATGGAAACCCTACGAGGATGGGCCCAACGGAGAAAGAGGGGTACTGGGAAAAGGGGAGGTCCCCCTCCCTCCCCTTCCCCTCCCCTCCCCCCCTACCCCTCTCCCTCCCCCTCACCCCCCTTCCCCCCTCCCCCCTCCCTCCCCCTCTCCCTCCCCGCCCCCCCCTTCCACCCTCCCCTCCCCCCTCCCTCCCCCTTCCCTCCCTCCCCTCCTCCCGGTTACAATGGAAACCCTACGAGGACGGGCCCAACGGGGAAAGAGGGGTACTGGGAAAAGGGGAGGTCCCCTCCCTCCCCCCTTCCCCATCCCATCCCCCCTCCGTCCCCTCTCCCGCCCCCTTCCCCCCCTCCCCTTCCCCCCTCCTCACCTCCTCCCTCCACACCTCCCTCCTCCCTCCCTCCCCTTCCCTCCCTCCCTCCCCTTCCCTCCCTCCCATCCTCCCAATGCTTGTGTGAGATGGTTGCAACATTGTTTCGAAAAGCAACTGACAGAAGCACTAAGTAGCCGCGAATGTTTCAAAACCAGCACTTAACCACGAATGTTTTTTAAAAAGCACTTAACCGCGAATGTTTCAAAACAAGCAATTAAAAAGCACTTATTTTTTTAAAGTATTTTTTTTTATTCCAAGAGAATGGGGGGGTCTGAGAATGGGGACTGGGGAGGGGGACAACAGGGGTCGTTGCGGTGGGGGCTTGGTGGTGGGGGAAAGAGGGGTACTGGGAAAAGGGGAGGTCCCACTTCCCCCTCAACCTCTTCCTCCCCCCTCCTTCCCACCTCCATCCCCACTCTCTCCCCCCTCAATCCCAACCTCCATCACCACTCAGCCCCTAACTCCCCCCCTCCCTCCTTCCTCCATCCCACCCTCCCCCAATCCCTCCCCCCTCCCTCCACCCTTCCATCCCTCTCCCCCTCCCCCCTCCTTCCACCCTCCCTCCCTCCTCCCCGTTACAATGGAAACCCTACGAGGACGGGCCCAATGGGGAAAGAGGGGTACTGGAAAAGGGGAGGTCCCCCTCACTACCCCCCTTCCCCATCCCATCCCCCTCCCTCCCCTCTCCCTCCCCCTTCCCCCCGTTCCCCCCTCCCTTCCCCCCCTCCCTCCACACCTCTCTCCTCCCTCCCTCCCCTTCCTCCCTCCATCCTCCCAATGCTTGTTTGAGATGGGTGCTACATTGTTTCGAAAAGCACCACTAACAGATCGCAGTGAGAAGCACTATGTGACCGCGAATGTTTCAAAACAAGCACTTAAAAAGCACTTATCTTTTTTTTAAGTATTTTTTTTTATTGCAAGTCACTTAACATACACAGATCAGCATTGGGCCCCTATGCTCGTGGGCCACCGGGGCAAGTGTTTCGAAAAAGCACTGAGAGTGTGTCTGGGGAGAGAGAGAATGGGGGGGGGGGTCTGAGAATGGGGACTGGGGAGGGGGACAACAGGGGTCGTTGCGGAGGGGGCTGGGTGGTGGGGGAAAGAGGGTACTGGGAAAAGGGGAGGTTCCACTTCCCCCTCAACCCCTTCCTCCCCCCTCATTCCCACCTCCATCCCCACTCGCTCCCCCCTCCCTCCCCCCTCAATCCCAACCTCCATCACCACTCAGCCCCTAACTCCCCCCCTCCCTCCTTCCTCCATCCCACCCTCCCCCACTCCCTCCCCCTCCCTCCACCCTTCCATCCCTCTCACCCTCCCCCCTCCTTCCACCCTCCCTCCCCCCTCCCGGTTACAATGAAACCCTACGGGGACGGGCCCAACGGGAAAGAGGGGTACTGGAAAAGGGAAGAGGGGTACTGGGAAAAGGGGAGATCCCCCTCCCTCCCCTCCCCCCTACCCCCTCCCCCTTCCCCCTCCCCTTCCCCCTCCCCTCCCCCCCTCCCTCCCCCTCCCCTCCTCCCTCCACACCTCCCTCCTCCCTCCCTCCCCCCCTCCCGGTTACAATGGAAACCCTATGAGGACGGGCCCAACGGGGAAAGAGGGGTACTGGGAAAAGGGGAGTTCCCCCTTCCCCCCTCAACCCCTTCATCCCCCCTCCTTCCCACCTCCATCCCCACTCCCTCCCCCCCCTCCTCCCCCTCCCTCCCCAACTCCCTCCCCCTCCCCCCTAACTCCCCCCTCCCTCCTTCCCTCCCTCCCCAATCCCTCCCCCCCTCCCTCCACCCTTCCATCCCTCTCCCCCCCTCCTTCCACCCTCCCTCCCCCCGTCCCGGTTACAATTGAAACCCTACGAGGACGGGGCCCAACGGGGAAAGAGGAGTACTGGGAAAAGGGGAGGTCCCCCCTCCCTCCCCCCTTCCCCCTCCCCTCCCCCCTCCCCTCTCCCTCCCCCTCCCCCCTACCCCCCTCCCTCCCCTCCCCCCTCCCTCCCCTCCCCTCCTCCCTCCACACCTCCCTCCTCCCTCCCTCCCCCTTCCCGCCCTCCCCTCCTCCCGGTTACAATGGAAACCCTACGAGGACGGGCCCAACGGGGAAAGAGGGGTACTGGGAAAAGGGGAGGTCTCCCTCCCTCCCTCCCCCCTACCCACCTCCCTCCCCTCTCCCTCCCCCCCTTCCCTCCTCCCTTCCCCCCTCCCCTCCCATCCCCTCCTCTCCCCCCTCCCTCCCCCCTACCCCCCTCCCTCCCCCCTCCCCCCCTCCCCTCCCCCCCCTCCCTCCCCTCCTCCCTCCCCCTTCCCTCCCCCAACCCTCCCCCTTTCCTCCCCTCCCGGTTACAATGGAAACCCTACGAGGACGGGCCCAACGGGCCCACTCGGTCTCGTATACTACTAAAACTCTGCGGTCCAACATTCCGTATGTATGGATGTATGTGTGTATGTACGGAAGATTCCGAAGTGTCTTTCTTGACGCTTAACTTACAAACCCTACTCCTCCTAGACGGTACACCAAAGCGCTACGATTTTTGTACCGCCGTATTCACCATTAACATGGGCAACTATTGTAAGTACTTTCGTTCAAATTGAAGCTACCTTTTTAAAGCTAGAGAGATATTAAAGTATAAATTTTCATTTCTAACCCTTTTCTTGAAGGGGCTTCAGCGCGTGATGTCACAATGGCACCCGTGCACCAATGAGAGATCAGCTCGGTTTTAAATTTACATCTTCAGCTTGTGACGTCACAATGCTTGTGTGAGATTGTTGCAACATTGTTGCGAAAAGCAACTGCCAGTTTTTTAAAGTTGTGCAAGTCACTTAACATACACAGATCAGCATGGGGCCCCTATTCCCTCCCTCCCTTCCCCCCTCAACCCCTTCCTCCCCACTCCTTCCCACCTCCATCCCCACTCCCTCCCCCCCTCCTCCCCAACTCCCTCCCCACCTCCCTCACCCCTCCTCCCCTAACTCCCCCCCCTCCCTCCTTCCCTCCATCCTTCCCCCCCCTCCTCCACCCTTCCATCCCTCTCCCCCTCCCCCCTCCTTCCACCCTCCCTCCCCCCCTTCTGGTTACAAAGGAAACCCTACGGGGACGGGCCCAACGGGGAAAGAGGGGTACTGGGAAAAGGGGAGGTCCCCCTCCCTCCCCTTCCCCCCTCCCCTCCCCCCTCCCCCTCCCCCCATAACCCTCTCCCTCCCCCTTCCCCCCTCCCCTCCCCCCCTCCCCTCCTCCCTCCACACCTCCCTCCTCCCTCCCTCCCCTCCTCCCGGTTACAATGGAAACCCTACGAGGACGGGCCCAACGGGGAAAGAGGGGTACTGGGAAAAGGGGAGGTCCCCCTCCCTCCCCCCTTCCCCCATCCCATCCCCCCTCCCTCCCCTCTCCCTCCCCCTTCCCCCCGTTCCCCCCTCCCCTTCCCCCCTCCCTCCACACCTCTCTCCTCCCTCCCTCCCCTTCCCTCCCTCCCATCCTCCCAATGCTTGTTTGAGATGGGTGCTACATTGTTTCGAAAAGCACCACTAACAGATCGCAGTGAGAAGAACTATGTGACCGTGAATGTTTCAAAACAGGCACTTAAAAAGCACTTATCTTTTTTTAAAGTATTTTTTTTTATTGCAAGTCACTTAACATACACAGATCAGCATTGGGCCCCTATGCTCGTGGGCCACCGGGGCAAGTGTTTCGAAAAAAGCACTGAGAGTGTGTCTGGGGGAGAGAGAGAATGGGGGGGGGTCTGAGAATGGGGACTGGGGAGGGGGACAACAGGGGTCGTTGCGGAGGGGGCTTGGTGGTGGGGGAAAAAGGGGTACTGGGAAAAGGGGAGGTTCCACTTCCCCCCCTCAAACCCTTCCTCCCCCCTCCTTCCCACCTCCATCCCCACTCGCTCCCCCCTCCCTCCCCCCTCAATCCCAACCTCCATCACCACTCAGCCCCTAACTCCCCCCCTCCCTCCTTCCCTCCATCCCACCCTCCCCCACTCCCTCCCCCCTCCCTCCACCCTTCCATCCCTCTCCCCCTCCCCCCTCCTTCCACCCTCCCTCCCCCCCTCCCGGTTACAATGGAAACCCTACGGGGACGGGCCCAACGGGCAAAGAGGGGTACTGGGAAAAGAGGAGATCCCCCTCCCTCCCCTCCCCCCTCCCCTCCCCCCTCCCCCCTTCCCCCCTCCCCTTCCCCCTCCCCCCCTCCCTCCCCCTCCCCTCCTCCCTCCACACCTCCCTCCTCCCTCCCTCCCCCCCTCCCGGTTACAATGGAAACCCTATGAGGACGGGCCCAACGGGGAAAGAGGGGTACTGGGAAAAGGGGAGGTCCCCCTTCCCCCCTCAACCCCTTCATCCCCCCCCCTTCCCACCTCCATCCCCACTCCCGCCCCCCCTCCTCCCCAACTCCCTCCCCCCTCCCTCCCACCCTCCCCCCTAACTCCCCCCTCCCTCCTTCCCTCCATCCCTCCCTCCCCAATCCCTACCCCCCTCCCTCCACCCTTCCATCCCTCTCCCCCCTCCTTGAAACCCTACGAGGACGGGCCCAACGGGGAAAGAGGGGTACTGGGAAAAGGGGAGGTCCCCCTCCCTCCCTCCCCCCTACCCACCTCCCTCCCCTCTCCCTCCCCCTTCCCTCCTCCCTTCCCCCTTCCCCTCCCCCCTCCCATCCCCCCCTCTCCCTCCTCCCTCCCCCCTCCCCCCCTCCCTCCCCTCCTCCCTCCCCCTTCCCTCCCCCAACCCTCCCCCTTTCCTCCCCTCCCGGTTACAATGGAAACCCTACGAGGACGGGCCCAACGGGCCCACTCGGTCTAGTATACTACTAAAACTCTGCGGTCCAACATTCCGTATGTATGTGTGTATGTACGGAAGATTCCGAAGAGTTTCTGTCGATATAACTTACAAACCCTACTCCTCCCAGACGGTACACCAAAGTGCTACGATTTTTGTACCGCCATATTCACCATTAACCTGGGCAACTATTGTAAGTACTTTCGTTCAAATTGAAGCTACCTTTTTAAAGCTAGAGAGATATTAAAGTTTAAATTTTCATTTCTAACCCTTTTCTTGAAGGGGCTTCAGCGCGTGATGTCACAATGGCACCCGTGCACCAATGAGAGATCAGCTCGGTTTTAAATTTACATAAATTTTATTCTGACCTTTTTTTTCAAGGTCTTCAGCTTGTGACGTCACAATGCTTGTGTGAGATGGTTGCAACATTGTTGCGAAAAGCAACTGCCAGTTTTTTAAAGTTGTGCAAGTCACTTAACATACACAGATCAGCATGGGGCCCCTATTCCCTCCCTCCCCCCCCTTCCCCCTCAACCCCTTCCTCCCCCCTCCTTCCCACCTCCATCCCCACTCCCTCCCCCCCTCCCTCCCCCTCAATCCCAACCTCCATCACCACTCAGCCCCTAACTCCCACCCTCCCTCCTTCCCTCCATCCCACCCTCCCCCACTCCCTCCCAACTCCCTCCACCCTTCCATCCCTCTCCCCCTCCCCCTCCTTCCACCCTTCCTCCCCCCTCCCGGTTACAATGGAAACCCTACGGGGACGGTCCCAACGGGGAAAGAGGGGTACTGGAAAAAGGGGAGATCCCCCTCCCTCCCCTCCCCCCTACCCCCTCCCCCCTTCCCTCCCCCTTCCCCCCTCCCCTTCCCCCCCTCCCTCCCCCTCCCCTCCTCCCTCCACACCTCCCTCCTCCCTCCATCCCCCCTCCCGGTTACAATGGAAATCCTACGAGGACGGGCCCAACGGGGAAAGAGGGGTACTGGGAAAAGGGGAGGTCCCCCTTCCCCCCTCAACCCCTTCATCCCCCCTCCTTCCCACCTCCATCCCCACTCCCTCCCCCCTCCTCCCCCTCCCTCCCCAACTCCCTCCCCCGTCCCCCTCCCCCCTAACTCCCCCCTCCCTCCTTCCCTCCATCCCTCCCTCCCCAATCCCTCCCCCCTCCCTCCCCCCTTCCATCCCTCTCCCCCCTCCTTCCACCCTCCCTCCCCCCTCCCGGTTACAATTGAAACCCTACGAGGACGGGCCCATCGGGGAAAGAGGGGTACTGGGAAAAGGGGAGGTCCCCCTCCCTTCCCCCTTCCCCCTCCCCTCCCCCCTCCCTCCCCCTCCCCACTACCCCCTCCCTCCCCTCCCCTCCTCCCTCCACACCTCCCTCCTCCCTCCCTCCCCTTCCCTCCCTCCCCTCCTCCCGGTTACAATGGAAACCCTACGAGGACGGGCCCAACGGGGAAAGAGGGGTACTGGGAAAAGGGGAGGTCCCCCTCCCTCCCCCTTACACCCTCCCTCCCTCCCCCTCCCCCTCTCCCTCCCCCCTCCCCTCCCCCCTCACTCCCCCTCCCCTCCTCCCTCCCCTCCTCCCTCCACACCTCCCTCCTCCCTCCCTCCCCCTTCCCTCCCTCCCCTCCTCCCGGTTAAAATGGAAACCCTACGAGGACGGGCCCAACGGGGAAAGAAGAGTACTGGGAAAAGGGGAGGTACCCCTCCCTCCCCACTCTCCTCCCTCCCTCATCCCTCCCTCCCTCCCGTCCCAACAGCGCTGACCGCCGGGAGGTGTAGTCGCCGTCGCTTCTCCCGCTGTTTGATTTCATTTATAACAAAGACATTTATTTAAAATGAGGAATGTGATTTTCATTAAGTTTGATTTTATTTATTTAAAAAAAGCTGATGCTCTATAGATAAGTTTATTTCCTTTTCAACAAAGAACGCTGTTTATTTTAAAGTAAAATAGACCCTCCCCCCCACCCCCTCCCTCCCCTCTCCCTCCCCATCCCCCTCCCCCCCTTCCCCCTCCCCTCCTCCCTCCACTCCACCCTCCCCTCCCACCCTCCCTCCCACTTCCCTCCCTCCCATCCTCCCGGTTACAATGGAAACCCTACGAGGACGGGCCCAACGGGCCCACTCGGTCTAGTCTATCTATCTATATACTACTAAAACTCTGCGGTCCAACATTCCGTATGTATGTGTGTATGTGTGTATATACGGAAGATTCCGAAGAATTTCTGTCCATAACTTACAAACCCTACTCCTCCCAGACGGTACACCAAAGCGCTAGGATTTTTGTACCGCCATATTCACCATTAACCTGGGCAACTATTGTAAGTACTTTCGTTCAAATTGAAGCTACCTTTTTAAAGCTAGAGAGATATTAAAGTTTAAATTTTCATTTCTGACACTTTTCTTGAAGGGGCCAAACCCTACTCCTCCCAGACGGTACACCAAAGCGCTACGATTTTTGTACCGCCGTATTCACCATTAACATGGGCAACTATTGTAAGTACTTTCGTTCAAATTGAAGCTACCTTTTTAAAGCTAGAGAGATATTAAAGTTTAAATTTTTCATTTCTAACCCTTTTCTTGAAGGGGCTTCAGCGCGTGATGTCACAATGGCACCCGTGCACCAATGAGAGATCAGCTCGCGATGGACAAGCGGCTGCTATTGGGTGTTTACTACTTTAAATTTACATAATTTTTTTTCTGACCTTTTTTTTCAAGGTCTTCAGCTTGTGACGTCACAATGCTTGTGTGAGATGGTTGCAACATTGTTGCGAAAAGCAACTGCCAGTTTTTTAAAGTTGTGCGAGTCACTTAACATACACAGATCAGCATGGGCCCCCTATTCCCTCCCTCCCCCCCCCTTCCCCCCTCAACCCCTTCCTCCCCACTCCTTCCCACCTCCACCCCCCCCTCCCTCCCCCCCTTCCCCCCTCCCCTCCCCCCTCCCTCCCCCTCCACCCTCCACACCTCCCTCCCTCCCCCTTCCCTCCCTCCCCTCCTCCCGGTTACAATGGAAACCCTACGAGGACGGGCCCAACGGGGAAAGAGGGGTACTGGGAAAAGGGGAGGTCCCCCTCCCTCCCCTTCCCCCTCCCCTCCCCCCCTACCCCTCTCCCTCCCCCCTCACCCCCCTCCCCCCCTCCCTCCCCCTCTCCCTCCCCCTCCCCCCCTTCCCCCCTCCCCTCCCCCCTCCCTCCCCCTCCCCTCCCTCCACACCTCCCTCCTCCCTCCCTCCCCCTTCCCTCCCTCCCCTCCTCCCGGTTACAATGGAAACCCTATGAGGACGGGCCCAACGGGGAAAGAGGGGTACTGGGAAAAGGGGAGGTCCCACTTCACCTCTCAACCCCTTCCTCCCCCCTCCTTCCCACCTCCATCCCCACTCCCTCCCCCCCTCCCTCCCCCTCAATCCCAACCTCCATCACCACTCAGCCCCTAACTCCCCCCCTCCCTCCTTCCCTCCATCCCACCCTCCCCCACTCCCTCCCAACTCCCTCCACCCTTCCATCCCTCTCCCCCTCACCCCTCCTTCCACCCTCCCTCCCCCCTCCCGGTTACAATGGAAACCCTACGGGGACGGGCCCAACGGGGAAAGAGGGGTACTGGAAAAAGGGGAGATCCCCCTCCCTCCCCTCCCCCCTACCCCTCCCCCCTTCCCTCCCCCTTCCCCCCTCCCCTTCCCCCCTCCCTCCCCCTCCCCTCCTCCCTCCACACCTCCCTCCTCCCTCCATCCCCCCTCCCGGTTACAATGGAAACCCTACGAGGACGGGCCCAACGGGGAAAGAGGGGTACTGGGAAAAGGGGAGGTCCCCCTTCCCCCCTCAACCCCTTCATCCCCCCTCCTTCCCACCTCCATCCCCACTCCCTCCCCCCTCCTCCCCCTCCCTCCCCAACTCCCTCCCCCCTCCCCCTCCCCCTCCCCCCTAACTCCCCCCCTCCCTCCTTCCCTCCATCCCTCCCTCCCCAATCCCTCCCCCCTCCCTCCACCCTTCCATCCCTCTCCCCCCTCCTTCCACCCTCCCTCCCCCCTCCCGGTTACAATTGAAACCCTACGAGGACGGGCCCATCGGGGAAAGAGGGGTACTGGGAAAAGGGGAGGTCCCCCTCCCTCCCCCTTACACCCTCCCTCCCTCCCCTTCCCCCTCTCCCTCCCCCCTCCCCTCCCCCCTCCCTCCCCCTCCCCTCCTCCCTCCACACCTCCCTCCTCCCTCCCTCCCCCTTCCCTCCATCCCCCCTCCCGGTTACAATGGAAACCCTACGAGGACGGGCCCAACGGGGAAAGAGGGGTACTGGGAAAAGGGGAGGTCCCCCTTCCCCCTCAACCCCTTCATCCCCCCTCCTTCCCACCTCCATCCCCACTCCCTCCCCCCTCCTCCCCCTCCCTCCCCAACTCCCTCCCCCCTCCCCCTCCCCCTCCCCCCTAACTCCCCCCTCCCTCCTTCCCTCCATCCCTCCCTCCCCAATCCCTCCCCCCTCCCTCCACCCTTCCATCCCTCTCCCCCCTCCTTCCACCCTCCCACCCTCCCTCCCGGTTACAATTGAAACCCTACGAGGACGGGCCCATCGGGGAAA
Organism: Rhinoraja longicauda; assembly: GCF_053455715.1. Taxonomy (NCBI): domain Eukaryota; kingdom Metazoa; phylum Chordata; class Chondrichthyes; order Rajiformes; family Arhynchobatidae; genus Rhinoraja; species Rhinoraja longicauda. The sequence goes on along the minus strand of NW_027602666.1, from coordinate 7,991 downwards.
GAGGGGTACTGGGAAAAGGGGACGTCCCCCTCCCTCACCCCCTCCCCTCCCCCCTTCCCCCTCCCTCCCCCTCCCCTCCTCCCTCCCCCTCCCCTCCTCCCTCCACACCTCCCTCCTCCCTCCCTCCCCCTTCCCTACCTCCCCTCCTCCCGGTTACAATGGAAACCCTACGACGACGACGGGCCCAACGGGGAAAGAGGGGTACTGGGAAAACGGGTGGTCCCCCCTCCCTCCCCCCTTCCCCGCTCCCTACCCCCTCCCTCCCCTCTCCCTCCCCCTTCCCCCTTCCCCCCTCCCCCTCCCCTCCCCCCTCCCCCCTCCACACCTCCCTCCTCCCTTCCCTCCCCCCCACTCCCCTCCCGGTTACAATGGAAACCTTACGAGGACGGGCACAACGGGGAAAGAGGGGTACTGGGAAAAGGGGAGGTCCCCCTCCCTCCCCCTTCCACCCTCCCCCCTTCCCCCACCCCTCCCCCTCTCCCTCCCCCCTCCCTCCACCTCCCCCCCTTCCCCCCTCCCCCTCCATCCCCCTCCCCTCCTCCCTCCACACCTCCCTCTTCCCTCCCTCCCCCCTCCCTCCCTGCCTCACGGTTACAATGGAAACCCTACGAGGACGGGCCCAACGGGGAAAGGGGTGTGCTGGGGAAAGGGGGGGGGGGAGAGTAAGAGTGTATCTGGGGGAGAGAGAATGGGGGGGTCTGAGAATGGGGACTGGGGAGGGGGACAACAGGGGGCTTGGTGGTTTGGGAAAGAAGAGTACTGGGAAAAGGGGAGGTACCCCTCCCTCCCCACTCTCCTCCCTCCCTCATCCCTCCCTCCCTCCCGTCCCAGCAGCGCTGACCGCCGGGAGGTGTAGTCGCCGTCGCCTCTCCCGCTGTTTGATTTCATTTATAACAAAGACATTTATTTAAAATGAGGAATGTGATTTTCATTAAGTTTGATTTTATTTATTTTAAAAAAGCTGATGCTCTATAGATAAGTTTATTTCCTTTTCAACAAAGAACGCTGTTTATTTTAAAGTAAAATAGACCCTCCCCCCCACCCCCCTCCCTCCCCTCTCCCTCCCCATCCCCCTCCCCCCCTTCCCCCTCCCCCCTTCCCACGGGCCCACTCGGTCTAGTCTATATAATACTAAAACTCTGCGGTCCAACATTCCGTATGTATATACGGAAGATTCCGTATGTATATACGGAAGATTCCGAAGATTTCTGTCCATAACTTACAAACCCTACTCCTCCCTGAAGTTACACCAAAGCGCTACGATTTTTGTACCGCCATATTCACCATTAACATGGGCAACTATTGTAAGTACTTTCGTTCAAATTGAAGCTACCTTTTTAAAGCTAGAGAGATATTAAAGTTAAAATCTCTCATTTCTAACCCTTTTCTTGAAAGGGCTTCAGCGCGTGATGTCACAATGGCACCCGTGCACCAATGGGAGATCAGCTCGCGATGGACAAGCGGCTGCTATTGGGTGTTTACTACTTTAAATTTACATGATTTTTTTTCTGGCCTTTTTTTTCAAGGTCTTCAGCTTGTGACGTCACAATGCTTGTGTGAGATGTTGCAACATTGTTGCGAAAAGCAACTGCCAGTTTTTTAAAGTTGTGCGAGTCACTTAACATACACAGATCAGCATGGGGCCCCTATTCCCTCCCTCCCCCCCCTTCCCCCCTCAACCCCTTCCTCCCCACTCCTTCCCACCTCCACCCCCCCTCCCTCCCCCCCTTCCCCCTCCCCTCCCCCCTCCCTCCCCCTCCCCCTCCACCCTCCACACGTCCCTCCCTCCCCCTTCCCTCCCTCCCCTCCTCCCGGTTACAATGGAAACCCTACGAGGATGGGCCCAACGGAGAAAGAGGGGTACTGGGAAAAGGGGAGGTCCCCCTCCCTCCCCTTCCCCTCCCCTCCCCCCCTACCCCTCTCCCTCCCCCCTTCCCCTCCCCTACCCCTCTCCCTCCCCCCTTCCCCTCCCCTCCCCCCCTACCCCTCTCCCTCCCCCCTCACCCCCCTTCCCCCCTCCCTCCCCCCTCCCTCCCCCTCTCCCTCCCCCTCACCCCTTCCCCCTCCCCTCCCCCTCCCTCCCCCTCCCCTCCCTCCACACCTCCCTCCTCCCTCCCTCCCCCTTCCCTCCCTCCCCTCCTCCCGGTTACAATGGAAACCCTACGAGGACGGGCCCAACGGGGAAAGAGGGGTACTGGGAAAAGGGGAGGTCCCCCTCCCTCCCCCCTTCCCCATCCCATCCCCCCTCCGTCCCCTCTCCCGCCCCCTTCCCCCCCTCCCCTTCCCCCCTCCCTCCCCTCCTCCCTCCACACCTCCCTCCTCCCTCCCTCCCCTTCCCTCCCATCCTCCCAATGCTTGTGTGAGATGGTTGCAACATTGTTTCGAAAAGCAACTGACAGAAGCACTAAGTAGCCGCGAATGTTTCAAAACCAGCACTTAACCGCGAATGTTTTTTTAAAGAGCACTTAACCGCGAATGTTCCAAAACAAGCAATTAAAAAGCACTTATTTTTTTTTAAGTATTTTTTTTTATTCCAAGAGAATGGGGGGGGGGGGTCTGAGAATGGGGACTGGGGAGGGGGACAACAGGGGTCGTTGCGGTGGGGGCTTGGTGGTGGGGGAAAGAGGGGTACTGGGAAAAGGGGAGGTCCCACTTCCCCCTCAACCTCTTCCTCCCCCCTCCTTCCCACCTCCATCCCCACTCTCTCCCCCCTCAATCCCAACCTCCATCACCACTCAGCCCCTAACTCCCCCCTCCCTCCTTCCCTCCATCCCACCCTCCCCCAATCCCTCCCTCCACCCTTCCATCCCTCTCCCCCTCCCCCCTCCTTCCACCCTCCCTCCCCCCCTCCCGGTTACAATGGAAACCCTACGGGGACGGGCCCAACGGGGAAAGAGGGGTACTGGGAAAAGAGGAGATCCCCCTCCCTCCCCTCCCCCCTACCCCCTTCCCCCCTCCCCTTCCCCCCTCCCCTCCCCCAATCCCTCCCCCTCCCCATCTCCCTCCACACCTCCCTCCTCCCTCCCTCCCCCCCTCCCGGTTACAATGGAAACCCTATGAGGACGGGCCCAACGGGGAAAGAGGGGTACTGGGAAAAGGGGAGATCCCCCTCCCTCCCCTCCCCCCTACCCCCTTCCCCCCTCCCCTTCCCCCCTCCCCTCCCCCCCTCCCTCCCCCTCCCCTCCTCCCTCCACACCTCCCTCCTCCCTCCCTCCCCCCCTCCCGGTTACAATGGAAACCCTATGAGGACGGGCCCAACGGGGAAAGAGGGGTACTGGGAAAAGGGGAGGTCCCCCTTCCCCCCTCAACCCCTTCATCCCCCCTCCTTCCCACCTCCATCCCCACTCCCTCCCCCCCTCCTCCCCCTCCCTCCCCAACTCCCTCCCCCCTCCCCCCTAACTCCCCCCTCCCTCCTTCCCTCCATCCCTCCCTCCCCAATCCCTCCCCCCCCTCCCTCCACCCTTCCATCCCTCTCCCCCTCCTTGAAACCCTACGAGGACGGGCCCAACGGGGAAAGAGGAGTACTGGGAAAAGGGGAGGTCCCCCTCCCTCCCCCCTTCCCCCTCCCCCCTCTCCCTCCCCCCTACCCCCCTCCCTACCCTCCCCCCTCCCTCCCCTCCCCTCCTCCTTCCACACCTCCCTCCTCCCTCCCTCCCCCTTCCCGCCCTCCCCTCCTCCCGGTTACAATGGAAACCCTACGAGGACGGGCCCAACGGGGAAAGAGGGGTACTGGGAAAAGGGGAGGTCCCCCTCCCTCCCTCCCCCCTACCCACCTCCCTCCCCTCTCCCTCCCCCCTTCCCTCCTCCCTTCCCTCCCCTCCCCCCTCCCATCCCCCCCTCTCCCCCCTCCCTCCCCCTAACCCCCTCCCTCCCCCTCTCCCTCCCCCTCCCCTCCCCCCTCCCTCCCCTCCTCCCTCCCCCTTCCCTCCCCCAACCCTCCCCCTTTCCTCCCCTCCCGGTTACAATGGAAACCCTACGAGGACGGGCCCAACGGGCCCACTCGGTCTAGTATACTACTAAAACTCTGCGGTCCAACATTCCGTATGTATGTGTGTATGTACGGAAGATTCCGAAGAGTTTCTGTCCATATAACTTACAAACCCTACTCCTCCTAGACGGTACACCAAAGCGCTACGATTTTTGTACCGCCGTATTCACCATTAACATGGGCAACTATTGTAAGTACTTTCGTTCAAATTGAAGCTACCTTTTTAAAGCTAGAGAGATATTAAAGTATAAATTTTCATTTCTAACCCTTTTCTTGAAGGGGCTTCAGCGCGTGATGTCACAATGGCACCCGTGCACCAATGAGAGATCAGCTCGGTTTTAAATTTACATCTTCAGCTTGTGACGTCACAATGCTTGTGTGAGATTGTTGCAACATTGTTGCGAAAAGCAACTGCCAGTTTTTTAAAGTTGTGCAAGTCACTTAACATACACAGATCAGCATGGGGCCCCTATTCCCTCCCTCCCCCCTTCCCCCCTCAACCCCTTCCTCCCCACTCCTTCCCACCTCCATCCCCACTCCCTCCCCCCCTCCTCCCCAACTCCCTCCCCACCTCCCTCACCCCTCCTCCCCTAACTCCCCCCCCTCCCTCCTTCCCTCCATCCTTCCCCCCTCCCTCCACCCTTCCATCCCTCTCCCCCTCCCCCCTCCTTCCACCCTCCCTCCCCCCCTTCTGGTTACAAAGGAAACCCTACGGGGACGGGCCCAACGGGGAAAGAGGGGTACTGGGAAAAGGGGAGGTCCCCCTCCCTCCCCTTCCCCCCTCCCCTCCCCCTCCCCCCTAACCCTCTCCCTCCCCCTTCCCCCTCCCCTCCCCCCCTCCCCTCCTCCCTCCACGCCTCCCTCCTCCCTCCCTCCCCTCCTCCCGGTTACAATGGAAACCCTACGAGGACGGGCCCAACGGGGAAAGAGGGGTACTGGGAAAAGGGGAGGTCCCCCTCCCTCCCCCCTTCCCCATCCCTTCCCCCATCCCATCCCCCCTCCCTCCCCTCTCCCTCCCCCTTCCCCCCGTTCCCCCCTCCCATTCCCCCCTCCCTCCACACCTCTCTCCTCCCTCCCTCCCCTTCCCTCCCTCCCATCCTCCCAATGCTTGTTTGAGATGGGTGCTACATTGTTTCGAAAAGCACCACTAACAGATCGCAGTGTGAAGCACTATCTGACCGCGAATGTTTCAAAACAAGCACTTAAAAAGCACTTATCTTTTTTTAAATATTTTTTTTTATTGCAAGTCACTTAACATACACAGATCAGCATTGGGCCCCTATGCTCGTGGGCCACCGGGGCAAGTGTTTCGAAAAAAGCACTGAGAGTGTGTCTGGGGGAGAGAGAGAATGGGGGGGGGGTCTGAGAATGGGGACTGGGGAGGGGGACAACAGGGGTCGTTGCGGAGGGGGCTTGGTGGTGGGGGAAAGAGGGGTACTGGGAAAAGGGGAGGTTCCACTTCCCCCCTCAACCCCTTCCTCCCCCCTCCTTCCCACCTCCATCCCCACTCGCTCCCCCCCTCCCTCCCCCCTCAATCCCAACCTCCATCACCACTCAGCCCCTAACTCCCCCCCTCCCTCCTTCCCTCCATCCCACCCTCCCCCACTCCCTGCCCCCTCCCTCCACCCTTCCATCCCTCTCCCCCTCCCACCTCCTTCCACCCTCCCTCCCCCCTCCCGGTTACAATGGAAACCCTACGGGGACGAGCCCAACGGGGAAAGAGGGGTACTGGGAAAATGGGAGATCCCCCTCCCTCCCCTCCCCCTACCCCCTACCCCCTCCCCTTCCCCCCTCCCCTCCCCCCCCTCCCTCCCCCTCCCCTCCTCCCTCCACGCCTCCCTCCTCCCTCCCTCCCCCCCTCCCGGTTACAATGGAAACCCTATGAGGACAGGCCCAACGGGGAAAGAGGGGTACTGGGAAAAGGGGAGGTCCCCCTTCCCCCCTCAACCCCTTCATCCCCCCTCCTTCCCACCTCCATCCCCACTCCCTCCCCCCTCCTCCCCCTCCCTCCCCAACTCCCTCCCCCCTCCCCCTAACTCCCCCCTCCCTCCTTCCCTCCCTCCCCAATCCCTCCCCCCCTCCCTCCACCCTTCCATCCCTCTCCCCCCTCCTTCCACCCTCCCTCCCCCCCTCCCGGTTACAATTGAAACCCTACGAGGACGGGCCCAACGGGGAAAGAGGAGTACTGGGAAAAGGGGAGGTCCCCCCTCCCTCCCTCCCCCCTACCCACCTCCCTCCCCTCTCCCTCCCCCCCTTCCCTCCTCCCTTCCCCCTCCCCCCTCCCATCACCCCCTCTCCCCCTCCCTCCCCCCTACCCCCCTCCCTCCCCTCTCCCTCCCCCCCTCCCCTCCCCCCCTCCCTCCCCTCCTCCCTCCCCCTTCCCTCCCCCAACCCTCCCCCTTTCCTCCCCTCCCGGTTACAATGGAAACCCTACGACGACGGGCCCAACGGGCCCACTTGGTCTAGTCTATCTATATACTACTAAAACTCTGCGGTCCAACATTCCGTATGTATATACGGAAGATTCCGTATGTTTGTACGGAAGATTCCGAAGATTTCTGTCCATAACTTACAAACCCTACTCCTCCCAGACGGTACACCAAAGCGCTACGATTTTTGTACCGCCATATTCACCATTAACGTGGGCAACTATTGTAAGTACTTTCGTTCAAATTGAAGCTACCTTTTTAAAGCTAGAGAGATATTAAAGTTGAAATTTCTCATTTCTAACCCTTTTCTTGAAGGGGCTTCAGCGCGTGATGTCACAATGGCCCCCAGTGCACCAATGAGAGATCAGCTCGCGATGGACAAGCAGCTGCTATTGGGTGTTTACTACTTTAAATTTACATAAAAAATTTTCTGACCTTTTTTTTCAAGGTCTTCAGCTTGTGACGTCACAATGCTTGTGTGAGATAGTTGCAACAATGTTGCGAAAAGCAACTGCCAGTTTTTTAAAGTTGTGCCAGTCACTTAACATACACAGATCAGCATGGGGCCCCTGTTCCCTCCCTCCCCCCCCTTCCCCCCTCAACCCCTTCCTCCCCACTCCTTCCCACCTCCATCCCCACTCCCTCCCCCCCTCCTCCCCAACTCCCTCCCCACCTCCCTCACCCCTCCTCCCCTAACTCCCCCCCCTCCCTCCTTCCCTCCATCCCTCCCCCCCTCCCTCCACCCTTCCATCCCTCTCCCCCTCCCCCCTCCTTCCACCCTCCCTCCCCCCCTTCTGGTTACAAAGGAAACCCTACGGGGACGGGCCCAACGGGGAAAGAGGGGTACTGGGAAAAGGGGAGGTCCCCCTCCCTCCCCTTACCCCCTCCCCCATCCCCCTCCCCCCTAACCCTCTCCCTCCCCCTTCCCCCCTCCCCTCCCCCCCTCCCCTCCTCCCTCCACACCTCCCTCCTCCCTCCTCCCCTCCTCCCGGTTACAATGGAAACCCTACGAGGACGGGCCCAACGGGGAAAGAGGGGTACTGGGAAAAGGGGAGGTCCCCCTCCTTCCCCCCTTCCCCCATCCCATCCCCCCTCCCTCCCCTCTCCCTCCCCCTTCCCCCCGTTCCCCCCTCCCCTTCCCCCTCCCTCCCCTCCTCCCTCCACACCTCTCTCCTCCATCCCTCCCCTTCCCTCCCTCCCATCCTCCCAATGCTTGTTTGAGATGGGTGCTACATTGTTTCGAAAAGCACCACTAACAGATCGCAGTGAGAAGCACTAAATGACCGTGGTCGTGAGAAGCACTAAATGACCGCGAATGTAGCAAAAACAGCACTTTAAACCACTTTAAACCACTGTTTTCAAGTAGTCTTTTTTATTGCAAGTCACTTAACATACACAGATCAACATGGGGCCTCTATGCTCGTGGGCCACCGGGGCAAGTGTTGCGAAACAGCACTTGGAGTGTGTCTGGGGGAGAGAGAGAATGGGGGGGGGTCTGAGAATGGGGACTGGGGAGGGGGACAACAGGGGTCGTTGCGGAGGGGGCTTGGTGGTGGGGGAAAGAGGGGTACTGG
>NW_027602665.1:0-30590 GCF_053455715.1 Rhinoraja longicauda | reverse complement strand
TGTTCCAGTTTTCAATATGAAACAAAAAAAGAAATTCAGTTGCTGGAAATTTCTCTTTTTTGACAAATGGTCTTTGTCCTGAACTGCAAACTCTGATTCTCTCTCCACAGATGCTTCCTGACCAGTTGAGCATTTTGAATGTTTTCTGTTTTTGTTGTATTTGTCTCGTTATAAGTTCATAAGTCATAGGAGCAGAATTAGACCATTCGGTCCACCGAGTCTACTCCGTCAATCAATCATGGCCGATCTATCTTTCCCTCTCATCCACATTCTTCTGCCTTTCCCCCCTTAAATTATCCAACCTTTGCAACTTGATATAGCTTTTCATTTGCCTTTAGTGTCACAATCATGTCCTAGATGTAACTTCTATCATTACCGCCAACAGTAGGGTTAAATTCAATTTTGTGAAAATAAATATTTCAACCAATACACTGACTATCCCAGAGTAAGAAAGGGGGAACGCTCTGGTTACAAAGATGGGGGAAATGTAGCATGTCACTGGTAATCCTACATATCATTGATGATCCTACATGTCATTGATGATCCTACTGTACGTGATTGAAGATGCTGTATGATGCTGGTGACCCTACTTATGACTGGTAATTCTATGTATTAATGATGACCCTCTGTGTGGTGCTGATTCCAGTGTCAATGGTGATGCTGCTTCTTTATCACCAGATCAGTGTTAATGTGCCTCAGAGACATGGAGTTATGGGGTTACTGGCAAGGCATGCATCTGTCATCCATCATTGGTAGACTTGAGATATCTACGCGTGTTGGCTCATTTTGTGGAACTGCAGCAGACCCTGCTGTAAGCTGTAAGCCTCTCCTTATGCGAGTATATATTCGGTACGTAGATCATGCAGGATCGGCTTGTGGTAAGGTAAAGGCAGCCTGAACTCCTCCAGATTCATTGAAGCAACACCGAGCTCTGCTCTGAGCTCCACCCCGACTTCCCGTCTGCTCACAGGGCGGCGCGGAGGGTGGCTTTCACACGCCACCGCCTCATGCCGGCTCCCCACCATTCCACCAGTTAGGAGCGAAAGGGTTAAAGGCCTTATCGACGCACAAAGGGAAACACTCTGAGGAGACCCACCTCTCTCTCCTCTCCTGTCCTCTCTCCCCCTCTCCCCCTCTCCTCCCTCTCTCCCCCTACCGCCTCTCTCTCTCAAACACCTCTCTCTCTCCCCCCTCTCCAATTCTATTATCAGTTATGACCTTATGACAAACGGGGGAAGGATTGCGGAGTGGAGGAGGTGTGTGGGAAAGAGAAGGGGAGTAGTGTGTGAATGAGAGGAGTGGGGAGAGAGAGTGCGGTGGAGCGTGGGGAGAGATATGGGGGAGTGTGGGGAATGTGAGAGGAGGAGTGTGGGCAGAGAGGGGGATGTGTGTGGGGAGAGAGACGAGGAGGCATGTGGGGGAGAGAGGGGGAGGAGTGTGGGGGAAAGAATGGGAGGAGTGCTGAGTGTGTGGGGAGAAAGCAGGAGTGTGGGGATGGAGAGTGGGAGGAGAGTGGGGAGAGAGGGAGTGCGGAGAGAGGGGGATGTATATGGAGAGATAGATTGGAGGAGTGTGGCAAGACAGAGGGGAGAGTGGGGTGGAGTGTGGAGAGAGGGGACGAGGTGGGAAAGCAGAATCAGAAATGTGAGGAAAGAGAGAGGACAGAGAATGGGAGGAGGGAGAGAGAGAGAGAGAGCGAGGTGTGTTGGGAGAGACGCATAATGCGTTATTCTTTCAATCGTGTCCCGCAGAAAGTTATTGACTCATTAACCGCTGCCTATTAAAGTGAAAATAACAAATATATACGTCTGCACCCGCCAACGTGGATAGAAGAACAAGATGCAGTGAGAGCTCATTACAGATGAGATTAATTACTGAGAATGTTACTGCTTATCCAAACCTACCCCTGACCACACTGATAACTTCACTGCTTATCCGGACCCATCACTGGCCACACTGATAATATGACTGCTTATCCAGACCCATCACTGACCACACTGATAATGTCACTGCTTATCCAGACCGATCACTGACCACACTGATATTATCACTGCTTATCCGGACCTTTGACAAAGTCTCCCTTGGTAGACCGATCCAGGAGGTGAAGGCACACGGGGTTAACAGTGACTTGATCGCATGAATTCAGAACTGTCTGAATGATAGAAGACAGAGGGTTGTGGTGGAAGGGCAATATTCAGGCTGGATGTCTGTGACCAGTAGTGATACACAGGGATCTGTGCTGGGACCTCTACTGTTTGTGATACACATAAATGACTTGTGCATGAATATACACGGGTTGCTTTGTAAGTTTGCGGATGACACCAAGATTTCTGGGGTTGAGGAATGTGAGGGAGGCTGTCTCAGTATTTAGTGGCGTATAGATCAAGTAGAGAGATGGGAGGGGTGGGGGAAATCACAGATGCAAATTATTCTGAGCAAATGAGAGATGTTGCAATTTGGGACGTCAAATGTGAGTTCAAACTATATAATTAATGGCATGACCCTTAACATCAGTGATGTATAAAAGTATCTTGCAATACAGGTAAACAGCTCCCTGAATGTGATAACGGCAGTGGACAGTTGTAAAGAGGCATATGGTACAGTTTCGTTCATTGGTCAAGGAGTGGTGGTCTGTCTCAGGGATTGGTGCTGCGCTCATTGTTGTTTGTCATCTGTGTCAATGAGTTGCCTGAGAATGTAACGGACTAATGTATAAGTTTGCAGTTGACACTGAATTAGGTGGTATCACAGGCATTGAAAAATGATTGGCAAGGATTAGAGCAGGAACTTTTTCAAATTGGAAAGTGGGCTGAGAAATGGCAAATGGTGCTTCTTGCAGATGTGTGAGATTTTAAATTAGGGAAGACCAGCCAGGGCATGATCTTCACCGCGAATGGTAGTTAGCTGGGTAGTGTTGTAGAGCAGAGGGAACTCAGAATAAAAGTACATTGTTGCAAGAAAAGGGACGTAACAGGGGGATAGGGCGGTGGGGAAGGTTTTTTTCCCACTGCCTTCATCAGCCAGTGAATAAAATTTAAAAGTTGGAAAGTTATGTTCAGTTGGGCAAGACTTTGTTGAAGACGCACTTGGATACGTCACCATGTTTAGGAAATATGCCACTAATTTGTAAAGAGTGCAGAAAATAATTTCAACACGTTGCCAGAAAACAAGGGTCGGAGCTACAGGGAAATGTTGGGCTCGCCAGGACTTTATTCCATGGAGCGCAGCAGGCAGTGCAGTGACCTCATAGAGGTGGACAGTGTCATAGGTAGCGTCATAATGGGAACACTAAGACATTTGGACAGGTACATGAGGGGAATGGTTTAGAGGGGGATGATCCATATGCCGGGAAATGGGAATAGTTCAGATGAACTAAAATGCACCATCCCTCCCCATGAAACATGGCAACCTTTGTCTGAAATTTGCGTCAGGGACAGCACTAACATACAAACTGCTTTTAAATAGCCCTTGGATATTTTATTACCACAGAACTCGAGCTTTGAAATCAGAGGAATTTAACATCAATAAATGTCCACTCTTCTCAAAGGTGCAGATTAAGCAGAAAACATTATAATTGCCTGTCACGTACATTGGTCATTTTTAATAACAGTCCCTGATCATTGAAGTGTTTATTTCAGTTTCTACGAGTGCCAGGTTTGCACTGCATGATGGGAGATATGCTCTCTTGAATTGCTTGATAAATAAGCACATAAATGAAGTCTGCGTGTGTGGCAGCTTTCTCTGTGCCGCTGTGTGGACAGCCCAGACGGATGAGTTGGTCATTTACTCTCAGACCGACCTTACTGTCTGGTCTGTGGGTTTGAATTAACATCTACCTGTCACCTGGTCTGAAGTGGTTCACCACAATATAAACTGCAGATTGAACAGAGCCACAGCTAATGTTCACCGGCTGGAACTAATATTCCCCACTGGGCGAAGTACACAGAACATTTAGCCATCTCCCCCTTTCTCAGATCTGAAGCTGCATTTTAATTTTCAGCATTATGTGTTATTCTTTCAAATGTATGCCGGAGAGAGTTAATTAGCATTTCTAACCTGTTAATTAAGAAGAAAATAATAAGTTAACGCATCTTCAGCTGCCGTGTTTACCAGCGTGGATAGAGCAGCAAGATGGAATTAGTGCTCATTAAAGTTTAGATTAATTATGGATACTGAACGAGTTAACAATAGACAATAGGTGCAGGAGTAGGCCATTCGGCCGTTCGAGCCAGTACCACCATTCAATGTGATCATGGCTGATCATTCTCAATCAGTACCCCGTTCCTGCCTTCTCCTCATACCCCCTGACTCCGCTATCCTTAAGAGCTCTATCTAGCTCTCTCTTGAATGCATTGGGAGAATTGAGCTCCACTGCCATCTGAGGCAGAGAATTCCACAGATTTACAACTCTCTGAAAACGTTTTTCCTCATCTCCGCTCTAAATGGCCTACCCTTTATTCTTAAACTGTGACCCCTTAATAATCTTATATGTTTCGATAAAATCCCCTCTCATCCTTCTAAATTCCAGTTTATACAAGTCTCGTCGCTCCAGTCTTTCAACATATGACAGTCCCGCCATTCCGGGAATTAACCTAGTAAATCTACGCTGCACGCCCTCAATAGCAAGAATATCCTTCCTCAACCCTTTTAGAATCGAACATTTGAATTAAAAGGAAGGGATTCTTTGAGAAGATGTGGGAAAAATGGATCGTTTATTTCAGCCATGACACCAACTGGATAAATGCCGAGCTAGATATTGGAAGACTGTGTTGTATAGAACTAGATGGTATGTTTGTGCGAATATTGAAATATCTCTAGATAACCAATCATTGTTACTTTTTTATATTTTATTTGGTAAGTGTACCACACTGTCTTGTTCAAATGTATTTATTTATCTATTTATCTCCTTTATTTATTTAGTTATCAATTCATTTATTTATTTATTTTTGTTGTTTTTCTTATTTTATTTTATTCATGTTGATGGTGTTGCACTGTTTTGTATATTTCTCAGTGAAAAAACAATAAAAACAGAAGAGACAAAAAAGAAAGAATTCTTTATTTCACATCATATCAAATGTAAAACATCGGGGGCAGATTTAATGAGATCATGTCACTGCTTATCCAGACCCATCACTGACCACACTGATAATGTCACTGCTTATCCAGACCCATCACTGACCACACTGATACTGTCACTGCTTATCCAGAGAGAAAGAGAGTGAAGAGTGTGGGGAGGAAGAGGGGAGGAACGTGGAGAGAGAGGGAAGTGTGTGGGGAGAGAAATGGGAGGAGTGGAGGGAGGGGATGGAGGGTGAGAAGGGAGGGGGTTTGGGGAGAGGAATTGAATAGTGTGGGGAGAGAGAGGGAGTGGGGAGATAGAGTAGGCAGGATGAATGTGGGGAGCGAGAGAGGAGTATGAGTAGAGAGAGGGGGATTGTGAGGAGAATGACGGGGAGGACTGTGGGGAGAGAGGGGGTTTTAGGGGATGGGAGGGAGGAGCGTGAGAGAGAGGGTGGAAGGATTGTGTGGGGAGAGAGTGGTATGAATGTGGGGATGGAGGGGGGAGTGGGGGAGAGTGGGGGAGAGGGAGAGGAGATGGGTGTGAGAGAGAGGAAGGTGTGTGGTGAGAGAAAGAGGGAGGAGTGTTGAGGGAGGATGGGGATTGTGGAGAGAAATGAGGAATGTGGGAATTGAGAGGGGAGGACTGTGGGGAGAGGGGGGAGTGGGCAATAGACAATAGCCAATAGACAATAGGTGCAGGAGTAGGCCATTCAGCCCTTCGAGCCAGCACCGCCATTCAATGCGATCATGGCTGATCACTCTCAATCAGTACCCCGTTCCTGCCTTCTCCCCATACCCACTCACTCCGCTATCCTTAAGAGCTCTATCCAGCTCTCTCTTGAAAGCATCCAACGAACTGGCCTCCACTGCCTTCTGAGGCAGAGAATTCCACACCTTCACCACTCTCTGACTGAAAAAGTTCTTCCTCATCTCCGTTCTAAATGGCTTACCCCTTATTCTTAAACTGTGGCCCCTTGTTCTGGACTCCCCCAACATTGGGAACATGTTTCCTGCCTCTAATGTGTCCAATCCCCTAATTATCTTATATGTTTCAATAAGATCCCCCCTCATCCTTCTAAATTCCAGTGCATATAAGCCTAATTGATCCAGACTTTCAATATACGACAATCCCGCAATTCCGGGAATTAACCTACGGAGAGAGAGGAGTGTGAAAGAGAGAGTGTTGCCAGAGACAGTGCGGAACAGATTCACCAGGATGTTATCTGGAATGGACAGCATTAGTTTGTAGACAGAATCAATTGTGTGCGATTGGTCTCCATGGAACGCAGGAGGATGAGGGGTGATCTCAGAGACGTGTTTTAGATCATGAAAGGAATAGATCGGGCGATGCTCAGGTTCTCCTGCCCTTAGTAGGAGAATCGAGGTCCAGAGGACATACGTTTAAGGTGAAGGGGAAATGATTGAATAGGAATCTGAGGTGTAACGTTTTCACACAATGGGTGGTGGATGTATGGAACAAACTGCCAGATGAGGAATTTGAGGCAGGGACTATCCCAACGTTTATGAAATAGTTAGACGGGTTGGGTACATGAATAGGACAGATTTGGTGGGATATGGACCAATGCAGACAGGTGGAACTAGCGTAGATGGGGCCTGTTGGCTGACGTGGGCAAGTTGGGCCGAAGGGCCTGATTCCACACCATATCTATCTATGACTATATGAGTACAGGGCTGAACTACCTCCTCTGGAAGTTCGTTCAACACACCCACCACGGGTTTTGGCAACATCCTCATAAATCTCCTCCATCACCTTTCCAGATTGACACCATCTTTCCTGTATCATGGTGCCCAAAACTGAACACAATACTCCAAATGCAGCCTCACCAACGTCTTACACAACCGCAACATAACCCCTATACACAATGCTCTGACAAAAGACGGCCAATGTAACAAAATACTTTTTGACCACACTATCAACCTGTGACACTATGTACCTATTTCAACACACTATGTACCTGTCGTCCTAGATCCATTTGTTCTACAGTTAATTCACCTTCCTGCCTCGTATGCAGGTCAACGGTACTGACACATCTGAACTCACTGATGGTTTCAGTTCCCATGTGCGTCTGATTGTGAATACACTTGCACTACAGCTGAACATCCAAATAAAGAATAATCAAGACTTAACTGCTCCTCCAAGTGCAGCGCTCTCCTCAGTCATACTTCAAATATCTGCGAAGCCCTTTTGTGTAGTTCTGGTCACCATATTATATAAATGATGTCCTATTGCCAGAGGCGGTGGTGAACAGATTCACCAGGATGTTATCTGGAATGGACAGCGTTAGTTTGAGGACAGATTTGATCAGGTGGGATTGATCTTATTGGAGCAAGAATGTACATGGACGACCTTACTGAGGCTTGTAAAATTATGTCAACTACAGCAGGGTTGAGTAGATGGTCACAGTTATTTCCCAGGCTGGGAAAATCTGAACCCAGAGAAGTTACGTTTAATCGAAAGGGGAGAGATTTAAGGGAATTCTGACTTCAAAGATGGTGCAATCTTTTCATTTGAGGCGGTGGGGACAGATACCATCTCAGCAAATACACAGCATTTGGACAGGCGTTTGTTTCGGATAGGAATGGACAGATATGGGACAAATACAGGTGAATGAGATTACCGTAGATAGGTATCTCGGTCCGCATGGACCGCTGGGCTGAAGGGCCTGTTTCCCTGTTGTTCACATGACTGGAATCAGCGGTTCTGTAATCACTAATGTGCTCTGTCATCGGCCTCCCCAGTTGTAGCCACATTGCAGACACATCACTGACTGCACAACAGTGGCGATACTGTATTGGGTGGTGGTGTCACCAACAACGGAGGCACATTGTTCATCTCCCTCGCAAGTGTCCAACAGGTGCTTCACTCTCCTTAAACTAAACTCTAGCCTAGAAATCCGAGGAATTAAACGCCAATAGGTGTCGAATGTTCTCACACCTGCAGTTTAAACAACAAAATGATATAACTGCCTATCATATACGTTGGTCGTTTTAATATGTCTCGGATCATTGAAGTGTTTCTTTCAGTTTCTATGTGTACCAGATATACACAACAGGAAGGGCGAAATGCTCTCTTGAATTAATTAATAAATAGGCACAGAAATACAGACTGAGTGTGCGTGAGAGCTCTCTTAACTTCACTGGGATTTAGGATGAGAGAGGATCTTGTCGAAACATACAGAATTCTGAAGAAGGATCTCCACCTATTCCTTCTCCCAAGAGATGCTGCCTGTCCCGCTGAGTTACTCCAGCTTTTTGTGTCTATCTGTTGAAACCAGCATCTACAGTTCCTTCTTACACATATACATATCTTAAGGGATTGGACAGGCTAGATACAGGAAAAATGTTCCCGATGTTGTGGGAGTCCAGAAAAGGGATCACAGTTTACGAATAAGGGGTAGCTCAATTATTACTGAGATGAGGAAAAACTAATCTGTCGTCGACCTCCCCAGTTGAGATGAATTGTGAATCTGTGGAATTCTCTGCCACAGAAGTCAGTGGAGGCCAATTCACAGGAGGTTTTCAAGAGAGAGTCAGATGTGGCTCTTACTGCTAACGGAATAAAGCTGCATGGGGAGAAAGCAGGAACGGGGTACTGATTTAGGATGGTCGGCCTTGATCATATTGAATGGCGGTCCTGGCTCAAAAGGCCAAATGGCAAATTCCTGCAACTATTTTCTATGTTTCTATGTTTCTGAACCATTGTGGACAGCCCAGACGGGTGAGTTGGTCATTAACTCTCAGACTGACTTTGCTGTCAGGTCTGTAGGTTTGAATTAGCATCAACCTGTCAACTGGTCTGAAGTAGTTCAATAAAAATAAACTGCAGATTGAACAGAACCTTGCCTTGTGTTCACCGGCTGGAACTAATATTCCCCACTGGGTGAATGGCTCAGCACAATTGCTCAACTCTCCCTATCTCAGATCTGAAGCTGCATTTTAATTTTCAGCATTATGTGTTACTAGAAAAGAGGGCCCGTTGGGCCCGTCCCCACACCCCCCATTCTCTCCTCCCCCAGCCCCACTCTTACTCTCCAAGTGTGCCCGTTGGGCCCGTCCTCCTGATGTGTGTATGTCAAGTGACCACTATAGCCTTCTTTCTTTTTTTTTTTTTCCTAATCAGATGTTTTTGTTTTTTTTCCTAATCAGATGTGCAGCACTTTGGTCAACGTGGGTTGTTTTTAAATGTGCTATACAAATAAAACTGACTTGACTTGACTTGACTTGACTTGCAATAACAAAAAAGACTTCTTGGAAGCTTTTCGAAACAATGTAGCCGTCACAAGCTGAAAACTAAATCCTTGCTGAAAACTAAATCCTTTTCTGGAAACTTTTGGAAACAAATGTAGCCCCTTCAAGAAAAGGGTTAGAAATGAAAAATTTAAACTTTAATATCTCTCTAGCTTTAAAAAGGTAGCTTCAATTTGAACGAAAGTACTTACAATAGTTGCCCAGGTTAATGGTGAATACGGCGGTTCAAAAATCGTAGCGCTTTGGTGTACCGTCTTGGAGGAGTAGGGTTTGTAAGTTAACTTCCGTACATACACACATACATCCCTACATACGAACGCAGAGTTTTAGTATTATACTAGAAAAGAGGGCCCGTTGGGCCCGTCCCCACACCCCCCATTCTCTCCTCCCCCAGCCCCACCCTTACTCTCCAAGTGTGCCCGTTGGGGAGGGCCCGTTGGGCCCGTCCCCACACCCCCCATTCTCTCCTCCCCCAGCCCCACTCTTACTCTCCAAGATGTTTTGTTTTTTTTTCCTAATCAGATGTGCAGTACTTTGGTCAACGTGGGTTGTTTTTAAATGTGCTATACAAATAAAAGTGACTTGACTTGACTTGACTTGACTTGCAATAACAAAAAAGACTTCTTGGAAGCTTTTCGAAACAATGTAGCCGTCACAAGCTGAAAACTAAATCCTTGCTGAAAACTAAATCCTTTTCTGGAAACTTTTGGAAACAAATGTAGCCCCTTGAAGAAAAGGGTTAGAAATGAAAATTTAAACTTTAATATCTCTCTAGCTTTAAAAAGGTAGCTTCAATTTGAACGAAAGTACTTACAATAGTTGCCCAGGTTAATTGTGAATACGGCGGTACAAAAATCGTAGCGCTTTGGTGTACCGTCTTGGAGGAGTAGGGTTTGTAAGTTAAACTTCCGTACATACACACATACATCCCTACATACGAACGCAGAGTTTTAGTATTATAGTAGATATTATAGTAGATTCTTTAAATTGTGTGCCGGAGAGAGGCAATTAGTATTTATAACGATTGTTAATTAAGATGAAAATCGCAAATGAATGCATCTTCACCTGCCGTGTTTACCAGCGTGGATAGAGCAGCAAGATGGAGTTAGTGCTCATTGCAGATGAGATTAATTACAGATACTGAACGTACGTTAACCCTTTACAGTCAAACATCTGCAATAATGCAAATCATATGTTTGTTATCCACTTTGGTATAAAATATAAAACACAGGAGTTAAGATGAAATGGAAGTATCACAACCTGATGCTTAGACAGAGAAACATAGAAAAATAGAAAACAATTGCAGGAGTGGGACATTCGGCCCTCGAGCCTGCACCACCATTCAACATGATCATGGCTGATCATCCTAAATCAGTAACCCGTTCCTGCTTTCTCCCCATATCCTTTGTTTCCGTGACCCGAAGTGCTATATCTAACTTTTGCTTGAAAGCATCCAGTAAATTGGCCTCCACTGCCTTCTGTGGCAGAGAATTCCACAGATTCACAACTCCCTGGGTGAAAAGTTTATCCTCACATCAGTCCTAAATAGTAAACCTCTTATTCTAAAACTGTGACCCCCGGATTCCCCCAACATCGGGAACATATTTTCTCATACAGCCTGTCCAATCCCTTAAGAATTTTATGTTTCTATAAGATTATAAGATCAGTGATAATGTCACTGCTTATCCCGACCCACCACTGACCACACTGATAATGTCACTGCATATTCAGACCCATCACTGACCACACTGATAATGTCACTGCTTATCCAGACCCATCACTGACCACACTGATAATGACACTGCTTATCCAGACCCATCACTGACCATACTGATAATGTCACTGCTTATCCAGACCCATCACTGACCACACTGATAATGTCACTGCTTATCCATAGCCATCACTGACCACACTGATAATGTCACTGTTTATCCAGACCCATCACTGACCCCCCTGATAATGTCACTGTTTATCCATAGCCATCACTGACCACACTGATAATGTCACTGTTTATCCATAGCCATCACTGACCACACTGATAATGTCACTGTTTATCCATAGCCATCACTGACCACACTGATAATGTCACTGCTTATCCAGACCCATTACTGACTGCACTGACGTCACACACAGGTAATTTCTTTGAATCATCCATTCCAAGGACATCTCACATAACAACCAGTTCCCAGTTCCGTCGCACAATGCTCAGATATATTTTCACCAGTGAAATCATTGGCAACATTGGCCTCGTGCTGAGGCACGGTAGATGATTGAACAAATATGCAGGTTACTGACCCACAGCTAACCATTGAACAGAAACTCTGACTGTTAATGTTAAAAAACAAGTGTGATTAACATGATTTGGCTTGAAGTGGATGATCAGCCATGGTAACAAAGAATGGCGGTGCTGGCTCGAAGGGCCTAATGGCCTCCTCCTGCACCTATTTTCTATGTTTCTATGTTTCGAAGTGAATCTGTTCTCCGATCCCAGGACAGAGATCTATGGACAAGTGAGGAATGTCTTACTGCCCTATTTGTGCACACACCCTCCAGTTATAGAGACATGGAGTCAGAGAATCTTAGAGGCTTCGGCCCAGACTGCCCACACTGGCCAACATGTCTCATCCACACTAGTCCCACCTGCCTTCGATCGGCACATATTCCTATCAATGGCTAATCGATGCCTGTCTAAATGGTCCTTCAAGTTTGAGAGAGTATTTTTGTGTTAGCACCTTAATATAATACATTTTATAATGAGTAGCTTTAGTATCTCTGTACCTGATTGTACCTTTTATAGTCCGCTTTTCTAAGAAGTGAGCAAAAAAGGTCGATCAGGGCAGATCTGTAGATATTGAATACATGGACTTCAGCATTGTATTCGAGAAGGTTCCTCGTGGTAGCTTGCTCTTGAAGGTTAGATCGCATGAGACGCAAGGAGAGATAGCTGAATGGATAGCAAATTGGCTTCATGGAAGGAAGCAGAGGGTGATAGTGGAAGGTTGCTTCTCAGACTGGACGCCAGTGACTAGTGGCATGCGTCAGGGTTCGCTGCTGGGCCCGTTACTGTTTGTCATCTATATCAAAGATTTGGATGAGATCACGCAGCGGCACGATTAGCAAGTTTGTAGTTGAAACAAAAGTGGGTTGTTTTGCAGTCAGTAAAGATGTTTGTTATGAAGTGCAATATGATCTTTATCGATTAGTCACGTGTACTGAGGAATGGTTGATGGAATTAATGCAGATAAATATGAGAAGCATAGAAACATAGAAAATAGGTGCAGGAGGAAGCCATTTGGCCCTTCTAGCCAGCACCGCCGTGCATTGTGATCATGGCAAAGCATCCACAATCAGTAACCTGTGCCTGCCTTCTCCCCATATCCATTGATTCCGCTTGGCCCTAGAACTCCAGCTAACTCTCTTGTAAATTCATCCAGTGTGTTGGCCTCCACTGCCTTCGTAGGCAGAGAATTCCACAAATTCACAACTCTCTGGGTGAAAAAGTTTTTTTTCACCTCAGTTTGAAATGGCCTCCCCTTTAATCTTAGACTGTGCCCCCCTTGTTCTGGACTCCCCAACATCGGGAATTTTTTTCCTGCATCTAGCTTCTCCAGTCCTTTTATAATTTTATCCATTTCTATAAGATTCCATCTCATACATCTGAATTCCAGTGAATACAAGCCCAGTCTTTCCAATCTTTCCTCATTTGACAGTCCCGCCATCCCGGGGATTAACCTCGTGATTCAACGATGCACTGCCTCAATCGCAAGGATGTCCTTCCTCAAATTAGGAGACCAAAACTGCACACAATATTCCAGATGTAGTCGCACCATTGCCCTATACAAATGCAGAAGGACCTCTTTACTCCTATAGTCAAATCAAAGTATGGTATTGCAAAGTGAGGTATTGCATTTTGAGAAATCTAACCTGGGCAGGACCGACACAGTGAATGGTAGGGTTCTGGGTAGTGTTGTAGGGCAGAGGGATCTAGGAGTGCAGGTGCACAGTTCCTTGAAGGCGGAAGCACAGGTGGATCTGGTGTTGACAAAAAGGCTTTTGGCACATTGGCCTTTATCAGCCAGAGTATGGAGTATGGATGTTGGGAGGTCATGTTGCAGTAATATAAGACCTTCGTGAGGCTGCATTTGGAGTATTATGTTCTGTTCTGGGTACCGTGTTATAGGAAAGACGTTGCCAAACTGGAAACGTTCCAGGTACATTTTACGAGGATAGTGCCAGTGTCTGACCTGTAGGAAGAGGTTGAGTAGGCTCGGACTATCCATTGGAGCACAATAGGAAGAGGGGTGATCTTATTTAGGTGTATTTGATCATGAGAGGAATTGATCGGATAAATGCACAGATTCTCTTGCCCTGAGTACGAGAATCGAGCTCCAGAGGACATACTTTTAACATGAATAGGAAAAGCTGTCATTGGAATCGGTGGGATAACTCTTTCACACAAAGGGTGGTGGATGCATGGAACAAGCTGCCAGAGGAGGTAGTTGAGGCAGGGACAATCCCAACATTTAAGAAATTGTTAGACAGGTACACTAATTGGACGGGTTTGGAGGGATATGGATGAAACGGAGGCAGGTGGGAGCAGGGACATGTTGGATGGTGTGGGCAAGTTGGGCCGAAGGGCCTGTTTCCACAACGTATCACTCCATGACTCTATGAGCACCGGCCTGAAAAACCTCCTCTGGCAACTCGTTCCATTCACCCACCAAACTTTGTGTGATAAATTACCCCTCAGGTTCCGATGAAATGTTCCCACCTCATCTTAAACCTCCGTCCCATGGTTCTTGCTTCCCCTTCTCTGTGCGCCTGCCAGGTGTATTCCTTTCATTATTTTGTTCACCTCTAAAAGATCACCCCAGTTAATCCTGCGCATCAAAGAATAAATTACTAGCCTGCTGAATCTGTGGCTGTAGACCAGGCCCTCCAGTCCTGGCAACATCCTCGTAAATCTGCTCTACGCCCTTTGCAGATTTACACCATTTTCCCGATACTACGGTGCCCAACACTGAACACAATAATCTAAATATGGACTCACCAACGTCTTAAACAATTGCAACATGACCTCCCAACTTCAAAACTCAAAGCTCCCGCTGATGAAGGCCAATGTGCCTAAAGCCTTTTCGACCAAACTATTTACCTATGACGCTACATTTAACGCACTGTGTACCTGTCGTGCTAGATCCCTCTGCTCTACAGTTAATGCATCTTTTTGTCTCGGTTCCAGCTCATCGGGACTGACACCCCTGAATTCACAGATGGTTTCATTTCCAATCTGCGTCTGATTCTGAACAAACCTGCACTGCAGCTGAACATGAAATTATAGAAAAATCAAGACTTAACTGCTCCTCCACGTGCAGCGGCCTCCTCAGTTGTGCTTCAAATATCTGCGAGGCCCTTTTGTGTAGTTATGGTCACCATATCATGGAAATTATGTCCTATTGCCAGAGACAGTGCGGAACAGGTTCACCAGGATGTTATCTGGAATGAATAGTTAGAAGACAGATTAGATCTGTGCTGGGCTCAATGTTGTTTGTCATCCATATCAATGAGTTGCATGAAATTGTACAAAGACTAATTTTTAAGTTTGCAGTTGACACTAAAGTAGATGGTATCACAGACTGAAAATGTTTAGCAAGAATTAAAGCAGGAACTTTTCAAATTGGAAAATGGGCTGAGAAATAGCAAACGGTGTTTCTTCCAGATAAGTGTGAGGTTTTAATTTTTGAAGTAAAATCAGGGCATGATCGTTACCGTGAATGGTAGTTAGCTAGGGAGTGTTGTAGAGCAAAGGGATCCATACATTAGAAGTAACTCCAGCAAGTCTGCAGATGACACAATGCTGGGTGACAGTGTGAACTGCAAAGAGGATGTTAAGAGGTTGCAGGGTGACTACGCCAGGTTGAGTGAGTGGGCGGATGCATGGCAGATGCAATATAATGTAGATAAATGTGAGGTTATCCACTTTGGCAGCATAAACAAAGAGACAGATTACTATCTCAATGGTGTCAGATGAGGTAACGGGGAAGTACAACACGACCTGGGTGTCCTTGTACACCAGTCACTGAAAGTAAGCGTGCAGGTACAGCAGGCATGGAAGAAAGATAATGGCATGTTGGCCTTCATTACGAGAGGATTTGAATAAAGGTGCAAAGAGGATCTTTTGCAGTTGTATTTTTTGGTCTCATAATTTGAGGAAGGACGTTGAGGCAGTGCGCCATATGTTCACGAGGTTAATCCCTGGGATGGCGGGACTGTCATATTAGGAAAGATTGGAAAGACTGGGCTTGTATTTACTGGAGTTTAGAAGGATGAGAGGGGATCTTATAGAGACGTATAAAATTATAAAAGTACTGGACAAGCTAGATGTAGGAAAAATATTTCCAAAGTTGGGGGAGTCTAGTACCAGGAGCCAAAGTCTAAGAATAAAGGGGAGGCCATTTAAAACTGAGGTGAGAAGAAACTTTTTCACCCAGAGACTTGTGAATTTATGGAATTTTCTGCCACAAAAGGCAATGGAGGCCAATTCACTGGATGAATTTGAAAGAGAGTTAGACAGAACTCTAGGGGATGGTGGAATCAAGCGATATGGGGAGAAGGCAGGCACAGGTTACTGATTGTGGATGATCAGCCATGATCACCATGAATGGCGGTGCTCGCTCGAAGGGTCTAATGGCCTCCCCCTGCACCTATTTTCTATGTTTCCAAGTTTCTATGTTACATAGTTCAAAGAAAAGGGACGAAACAGGGAGGTGGGGTGGTGGAGAAGGTTTTTTGAAGCACTGTCTTCATCAATCAGTGAATAAAATTTAGAAGTTGGAAAATTATATTCAGTTCGACAAGACGTTGGTGAGGACGCACTTGGAGTAACGTGTATAATTTTTCGTCAGCATGTTTAGGAAATATGCCACTAATTTGTAAAGAGTCCTCAAAATATTTTACAACACGTTGCCAGAAAACAAGGGTCGGAGATACAGGGAAAGGCTGGGCTGCGAGGACTTTATTTCATGAAGCGCAGCAGGCAGTGGAGTGATCTCATGGAGGGGCAGGGTATCATAGGTAACATAGTAATATCAACACAAAGTCATTTGGACAGGTACATGAAGGGAATGGTTTAGAGGGAGATGATTCATATGCCGGTAAATGGGAATACTTCAGATGAACTAAAATGCACCATCCCACCCCATGAAACACGGCAGCCTTTGGCCAAACGTTGCGCCAGGTACAGCACTAACAAATATACTGCTTTTAAATGGCCCTTGGATATTCTGTTACCACAGAACTCTAACCTTGAAATCATGGGATTTGCCTGTCATATATATTGGTCATTTTTGATAACAGTCCCTGATCATTGAAGTGTTTATTTCAGTTTCTACGTGTGCCAGGTTTACACTGCATGATGGGAGATATGCTCTCTTGAATTGCATGATAAATAAGCACATAAATGAAGTCTGCGTGTGTGGCATCTTTCTCTGTGCCACTGTGTGGACAGCCCAGACAGATGAGTTGGTCATTTACTCTCAGACCGACCTTACTGTCTGGTCTGTGGGTTTGAATTGACTTCTACCTGTCAACTGGCCTAAAGTAGTTCACTACAAAATAAACTGCAGATTGAACAGAGCCACAGCTCGTGTTCACCGGCTGGAACTAATATTTCCCATTGGGCGAAACGCACAGAACATTTACCCAACTCACCCTTTCTCAAATCTGAAGCTGCATTTTAATTTTCTGCATTTTGTGTTATTATTTCAAGTGTATGCCGGAGAGAGTTAATTAGCATTTCTAACCTGTGTTAATTAAGATGAAAATAACAAGTTAATGCATCTTCAGCTGCCGTGTTTACCAGCGTGGATAGAGCAGCAAGATAGAGTTCGTGCTCATTAAAGTTTAGATTAATTATGGATATTGAACTTGAGTTAACCCTTTAGAGTCGAACATTTGAATTAAAAAGAAGGGATTCTTTGAGAGGATCTGGGAATTTTTTTATTTATGGTCATGATGTTGTACTGTTTTGTATATATCTCTGTGAAAAATCAATAAAAACTGAAGAGAAAAAAAAGAAAGGATGCTTTATTTTACATCATATCAAATGTAAAACATCGGGGTCAGATTTAATGAGATCATGTCACTGGTTATCCAGACCCATTACTGACCACACTGATAATGTCACTGCTTATCCAGACCATTCATTGACAACACTGATAATGCCACTGCTTATCCAAACCCATCACTGACCACACTGATAATGTTACTGCTTATCCAGACCCATCACTGACCAAACTGATAATGTCACTGCTTATCCAGACCCATCACTGACCACACTGATAATGTCACTGCTTATCCAGACCCATCACTGACCACACTGATAATGTCACTGCTTGTCCAGACCCATCGCTGACCACACTGATAATGTCACTACTTATCCAGAGAGAAAGAGAGTGAAGAGTGTGGGGAGGAAGAGGAGATGAGTGTGGGGAGAAAGGGAGCTGTGTGGGGAGAGAAAGGGGAGGAGTGGAGAGAAAGGAGGAGGATTGTGGGGATGGAGGGTGGGAAGAAAGGGAGTGTGGGGAGAGGAATTTAATAGTGTGGGGAGAGAGAGGTAGTGGGGAGAGAGAGGAGGCAGGATGACCGTGGTGAGCGAGCGGGGAGTATGGAGAGAGACGGGGAGTGTGGGGAGAATGATGGGGAGGAGTGTGGGGAGAAAGGTGGTTTTAGGGGACAGGGGAGGGAGGAGTGTGAGAGAGAGGGAGGAAGGTTTGTGTGGAGAGAGAGTGGGAGGAATGTGGGGATGGAGGGGGTGGAGTGGGGAAGAGGGAGAGGAGGTGGGTGTGGGAGAGAGGAAGGTGTGTGGGGTGAGAGAGAGGAAGGGGTGTTGGGGAGGAGGGGGATTGTGGAGAGAAAGGAGGAATGTGGGAATTGAGAGGGGAGGACTGTGGGGAGAGGGAGGGGAGGAGTGGGGATACGGAGGGAGAGGAGTGTGAGAGAACGGGAGGAGGGATTGTGTGGAGAGAGAGAAAGGATGCAGGGGGAGTGTGGGAGAGGGAGAGGAGGTGGGTGGGGGAGATAGGAAAATGTAGCAAGAGAACGGGAGGAGTGTGGGGATAGGGGGAGGAGTGGGGAGACAGTGTGGGAGGAGTGTGAAAGAGAGGGAGGAAGGATAGTGTGGAGAGCGAGTTAGAGGAATGTGAGGATGGAGGGGAGGAGTGGGGAGAGTGAAACGAGGGTAGGGGAGGAATGTAGCGAGAGCGAGGGGTACAGGGGAAAGAGGTACAAGAGGAGTGATGGGAGAGAGTGGAGGAGTGGGGAGTGAGTGGAGGAATGTGGCAGAGAAATGGGAGGGGAGGGATAGAGGAAGGAGTGAGGCGAGAGAGGGGAGGTATGTGGGGAGAGAGAGATGGGGCAGAGAATGGACGAACGGGGGAGAGAGGTGAGGAGATAGAGGTGGAGGTGTGTGGGGAATGAGGGGGAATGTGGGGAGAGAGAGGGGGAATGGGGGAGACAGAGGGGGAGGAGTGTGGGGACACAGAATGAGAGGAGTGGTGAGTGTGTGGGGAGAAAGACAGAGTGTGGGGTGGAGAATGAGAGGAGAGTGGGGAGAGAGGGGGTGTGGAGAGAGATGGGGAGGTGTGTGGGGAGAGAGATTGGAGGTGGCAGGACAGAGGGGAGTGTCGGGAGAGAGTGGGGAGGAGTGTGGAGAGAGGGGAGGAGATGGGAAGTCAGACGGTCAGAAAATTGGGGAGAGAGACGGGGGATCGGTATGGGAGAGAGAGAATGGACGGAGGGGGAGGGAGAGAGGCAGAGAGAGTGAGGAGTGTTGGGGAGACGCATTATGTGTTACTCACATGTATGCAGGAGAAAGATATTTATTCATTTTAACCACTGCCTATTAAAATGAAAATAACAAATAAAAACGTCTGCACCGGCCAACGTGGATAGAACAGCAAGATGCAGTGAGAGCTCATTAGAGATGAGATTAATTACTGATAGTGTCACTGCTTATCCAGACCCATCACTGACCACACTGATAATGTCACTGCTTATCCAGACCCATCACTAACCACACTGATAATGTCACGGCTTATCCAGACCCATCACTAACCACACTGATAATGTCACTGCTTATCCAGACCCATCACTGACCACACAGATAATGTCACTGCTTATCCACACCCATCACTGACCACATTAACGTAACACACAGGTATGTTCTTTGTATCATCCATTCCAAGGACATCTCACATACTGTAACAACCAGCTACCCAGTTCCATCGCACGCTGCTCAGATATATTTTCACCAGTGACAACATTGACAACATTTGCCTCGTGCTGATTGGTACGGACACCTCTGAACTCACTGATGGTTTCACGTCCTATCTGCTTATGATTCTGAACGCATTTGCGCTACAAATGAATACCCATAAACAGAAAAATCAAGACTTAACTGTTCCTCCAAGTTCCAGCACTTTCCTCAGTTGTACTTCAAATATCTGCGAGGCCCTTTTGTGTAGTTCTGGTCACCATATTACAGATATGATGTCCTGTTGCCAGAGACAGTGCGGAACAGATTCACCAGGATGTTATCTGGAATGGACAGCGTTAGTTTGAAGACAGAATCAATTGGGTGGGATTGTTCTCCTTGGAGCGCAGGAGGACGAGGGGTGATCTTATAGACATGTTTTAGATCATGAAAGGAATAGATGTAGTGGATGCTCGGATTCTCCTGCCCTGAATAGGCGAATCGAGGTCCAGAGGGCATACGTTTAAGTTGAAGGGAAAATCATTGAGTAGGAATCTGAGGGGTAACTTTTTCACACAATGGGTGGTGGATGTATGGAACAAACTGCCAGATGAGGAATTTGAGGCAGGGACTATCCCAACATTTATGAAATACTTAGACAGGTTGGGTACATGAATAGGACAGATTTGGTGGGATATGGACCAAATGCAGACAGGTGGAACTAGCGTAGATGGGGCCTGATGGCTGGTGTGGGCAAGTTGGGCTGAAGGGCCTGATTCCACACCATATCACTCTATGACTATGAGTACAGGGCTGAACTACCTCCTCTGGCACCTCGTACCACACACCCACCACCCTTTGTGTGAAAAATACCCCTCAGGTTCAGATTAAATTTCACCCCCTCATCTTAAACCTGCTCCCCATGGTTCCTGCTTTCCCCTCTCTGTACGTCTGCCAGATCTATTCCTCTCATTATTTTGTTGATCTGTAGAAGATCATCCCTCATCCTCCTGCATCAAGAGATATAGGCCTCGGTTGCAGTTCATCGGTACCGACACTTCAGAACTCACTGATGGTTTCACTTCCCATGTGCGTCTGATTGTGAACACACTTGCACGACAGCTGAACATCCAAACAAAGAATAATCAAGACTTAACTGCTCCTCCAAGTGCAGCGCTCTCCTACGTCGTACTTCAAATATCTGCGAGGCCCTTTTGTGTAGTTCTGGTCACCATATTATACAAATGATGTCCCGTTGCCAGAGGCAGTGCGGAACAGATTCATCAGGATGTTATTTGGAATGGACAGTGTTAGTTTGAGGACAGATTTGATCGGGTGGGATTTATCTCATTGGAGCAAGAATGCAGAGGGATGACCTTACTGAGGCTTGTAAAATTATGTCAACCATAGCAGGGTTGAGTAGATGGTCACAGTTATTTCCCAGGCTGTGAGATTCTAAACCCAGAGAACTTACGTTTATTCGAAAGGGGAGAGGTTTAAGGGAATTCTGACTTCAAATATGCAACAATCTTTTCATTTGAGGCGGTGGGGATAGATACCATCACAGCAAATAAACAGCATTTAGACAGCCGTTGTTTCGGATAGGAATGGAGGGATATGGGACAAATACAGGTGAATGAGATTACCGTAGATATGCATCTCGGTCCGAATGGACGAGTCGGGCCGAAGGGCCTGTTTCCCTGCAGTTCCCATGACTGGAATCAGCAGTTCTGTAATCACTAATGTGCTCTGTCATCGGCCTCCCCAGTTGTAGCCACATAGCAGACACATCACTGACTGCACAACAGTGGCGATACTGTATTGGGTGGTGGTGTCACCAACAACGGAGGCACATTGTTCATCTCCCTCACAAGTGTCCAACAGGTGCTTCACTCTCCTCAAACTAAACTCTAGCCTAGAAATCCGAGGAATTACACGCCAACAGGTGTCGAATTTTCTCAAACCTGCAGTTTAAACAACAACACGATATAACTGCCTATCATATACGTTGGTCGTTTTAATATGTCTCAGATCATTGAAGTGTTTCTTTCAGTTTCTATGTGTGCCAAATATATACAGCAGGAAGGGAGAAACGCTCTCGTATTAATTAATAAATAGGCACAGAAATACAGACTGAGTGTGTGTGAGAGCTCTCTTGAATTAACTGGAATTTAGGATGAGAGGTGATCTTGACGAAACATATAGAATTCTGAAGAAGGGTCTCCAACCATTCCTTCTCCCAAGAGATGCTGCCTGTCCCGCTGAGTTACTCCAGCTTTTTGTGTCTATGTTCTGTTTAAACCAGCATCTGCAGTTCCTTCTTACACATATACAATTCTTAAGGGATTGGACAGGCTAGATAGAGGAAAAATGTTCCCGATGCTGTGGGAGTCCAGAACAGGGATCACAGTTTACGAATAAGGGGTAGCTCAATTATTACTGAGATGAGGAAAAACTGAACTGTCGTCGGCCTCCCCAGTTGAGATGAATTGTGAATCTGTGGAATCTGAGGGGTAATTTTTCACATAAAGCATGGTGGGTGTGTGGAACGAGCTGCCAGAGGAGGTAGTTCAAACCTGTACCCAAAGAGTCATAGAGTGATATGGTGTGGAAACAGGCCCTTCGGCCCAACTTGCCCACTCCAGCCAAAATGCCACATCTACACTAGTCCCACCTGTCTGCATTTGGTCCATTTCCCACCAAACCTGTCCTATTCATGCACCTGTCTAACTGTTTCATGAATGTTGGGATAGTCCCTGCCTTAAATACCTCCTCTGGCAGTTTGCTCCATTCATCCAACACCCACTGTGTGAAAATGTTACCCCTCAGATTCCTATTCAATCATTTCCCCTTCACCTTAAACGTATGTCCTCTAGACCTCGATTCTCCTAATCAGGGCAGGAGAAGCTGAGCATCTACCCGATCTATTCCTTTCATGATCTAAAGCATGTCTATAAGATCACCCCTCATCCTCCTGCGCTCCAAGGAGACCAATCCCACCCAATTGATTCTGTCTTCAAACTAACGCTGTCCATTCCAGATAACATTCTGGTGAATCTGTTCCACACTGTCTCTGGCAACACGACATTGTTTCTATAATATGGTGACCAGAACTACACAAAATGGCCTCGCAGATATTTGAAGTACGACTGAGGAGAGCGCTGCACTTGGAGGAACAGTTAAGTCTTGATTTTTCTGTATTTTGGTGTTCATTTGTAGTGCAAGTGTGTTCAGAATCAGACGCAGATGGGAAGTGAAACCATCAGCGAGTTCAGAGGTGTCCGTGCCAATCAGCACGAGGCAAATGCTGTCAAAGGTGTCAATGGTGAAAATATATCTGAGCAGCGTGCGATGGAACTGGGTAGCTGGTTGTTACAGTATGTGAGATGTTCTTGGATTGGATGATACAAAGAACATACCTGTGCGTGACGTTAATTCAGGATTCAGGATATCTTTATTTGTCATCCAAAAAACATTTTTTTTGGACGAGATTTCGTCAGTGATGTGTCTGGATAAGCAGTGACATTATCAGTGTGGCCAGTGATGGGCCTGGCTAAGCAGTGACATTGTCAACGTGGTCAGTGGTGGGTCTGGATAAGCAGTGTCATTATTAGCGTGGTCAGTGATGGGTCAGGATAAGCAGTGACCTGATCAGTGTGGTCAGCGATGGTGAGTAATTGTGCTATGCCATTCATCCAGTGGGGACTATTAGTTCCAGCCGGTGAACACAAAGCGAGGTTCTGTTCAATCTGCAGTTTATTTTTTTATTGAACTACTTCAGACCAGTTGACAGGTTGATGCTAATTTAAACCCACAGACATGACAGCAAAGTCGTTCTGAGCGTTAATGACCAACTCACCCGTCTATGCTGCCCACAATGGTTTCGAAACATAGAAACAAAGAAAATACTTGCAGGAGTAGGCCATTTGTCCTTTTGAGCCCGCACCGCCATTCAACATGATCATGGCCGACCATCCTAAATCAGTACCCCGTTCCTGATTTCTCCCCGTGCAACTTTATTCCGTTAGCCCTAAGAGCTATATCTGACTCTCCCATGAAAACCTCATGTGAATTGACCTCCACAGCCTTCTGTGGCAGAGATTTCCACAGATTCACAATTCATCTCAACTGGGGAGGTCGACGACAGATCAGTTTTTCCTCATCTCAGTAATAATTGAGCTACCCCTTATTCGTAAACTGTGATCCCTTTTCTGGACTCCCACAACATCGGGAATATTTTTCCTGTATCTAGCCTGTCCAATCCCTTAAGATATGTATATGTGTAAGAAGGAACTGCAGATGCTGGTTTAAATAGAAGATAGACACAAAAAGCTGGAGTAACTCAGCGGGACAGGCAGCATCTCTTGGGAGAAGGAATGGGTGGAGACCCTTCTTCAGAATTCTACATGTTTCGACAAGATCCCCTCTCATCCTAAATTCCAGTGAATTTAAGAGAGCTCTCACACGCACTCAGTCTGTATTTCTGTGCCTATATATGAACTAATTCAAGAGAGGGTTTCTCGCTTCCTGCTGTGTATAACTGACACACAGGAAAACTGAAAGAAACACTTCAATGATCAGAGACATATTAAAATGACCAACGTATATGACAGGCAGTTATATCATTTTGTTGTTTAAACTGCAGGTGTGAGAACTTTCAACACCTATTTACGTTTAATTCCTCGGATGTCCAGGCTAGAGTTTAGTTTGAGGAGAGTGAAACACCTGTTGGACACTCGTGAGGGTGATGAACAATGTGCCTCCGTTGTTGGTGACACCACCACCCAATACAGTATCGCCACTGTTGTGCAGTCAGTGATGTGTCTGCTATGTGGCTACAACTGGGGAGACCGATGACAGAGCACATTAGAGATAACAGAACCTCTGATTCCAGTCATGGGAACAGCACGGAAACAGGTCCTTCGGCCCGACTGCAGACCGAGATGCCTATCTACGGTAATCTCATTCACCTGTATTTGTCCCATATCCGTCCATTTCCATCCGAAACAAATGGCTGTCCAAATGCTGTTTATTTGCTGTGATGGTATCTGTCCCCACCGCCTCAAAAGAAAATATTGTTCCATCGTTGAAGGCAGAATTCCCTTAAATCTCTCCCCTTTCAATTAAACGTACGTTCTCTAGGTTTAGATTCTCCCAGCCTGGGAAATAACTGTGACCATCTACTCAACCCTGCTGTAGTTGACATAATTTTACATGCCTCAGTAAGGTCGTCCCTCTGCATTATTGCTCCAATGAGATCAATCCCACCTGATCAAATCTGTCCTCAAACTAACGCTGTCCATTCCAGATAACATCCTGGTGAATCTGTTCCGCACTGCCTCTGGCAATAGGACATCATTTGTGTAATATGGTGACCAGAACTACACAAAAGGGCCTCGCAGATATTCGAAGTACGACTGAGGAGAGCGCTGCACTTGGAGGAGCAGTTAAGTCTTGATTATTCTTTATTTGGATGTTCACCTGTAGTGCAAATGTATTCAAAATCAGACGCACATGGGAAGTGAAACCATCAGTGAGTTCAGAAGTGTCAGTACCGCTGACCTGGAACCGAGGCAGAAAGGTGAATGAACTGTCGAGCAGAGCGATCTAGGACGACAGGTACATCGTGTATTGAATGTAGCGTCACGGGTTGATAGTGTGGTCAAAAAGACTTTTGTAACATTGGCCGTCTTCGGTCATAGCATTGTGTATAGATTTCCGGAGGTTGTGTTGCCGTTGTGTAAGACGTTGGTGAGGCCGCATTTGGAATATTGTGTTCTGTTGTGGGCACCGTGATACAGGAAAGATGGTGTCAATCTGGAAAGGTGATAGAGGAGATTTACGAGGATGTTACCAGGAACAGTGGGCCTGATCTGGAGGGACAGGTTCAGCAGGCTGGTACTATATCCCTTGGTGCATATATGCTAGTACTATATCCCTTGGTGCATATAGGCTAGTACTATATCCCTTGGTGCATATAGGCTAGTACTATATCCCTTGGTGCATATAGGCCAGTACTATATCCCTTGGTGCATATAGGCCAGTACTATATCCCTTGGTGCATATAGGCTAGTACTATATCCCTTGGTGCATATAGGCTAGTACTATATCCCTTGGTGCATATAGGCTAGTACTATATCCCTTGGTGCATATAGGCTAGTACTATATCCCTTGGTGCATATAGGCTAGTACTATATCCCTTGGTGCATATAGGCTAGTACTAT
The DNA here is from genome assembly GCF_053455715.1 of Rhinoraja longicauda. Lineage (NCBI taxonomy): Eukaryota > Metazoa > Chordata > Chondrichthyes > Rajiformes > Arhynchobatidae > Rhinoraja > Rhinoraja longicauda. Next base: position 4,787 of record NW_027602665.1, on the reverse strand, counting down.
ATCCCTTGGTGCATATAGGCTAGTACTATATCCCTTGGTGCATATAGGCTAGTACTATATCCCTTGGTGCATATAGGCTAGTACTATATCCCTTGGTGCATATAGGCTAGTACTATATCCCTTGGTGCATATAGGCTAGTACTATATCCCTTGGTGCATATAGGCTAGTACTATATCCCTTGGTGCATATAGGCTAGTACTATATCCCTTGGTGCATATAGGCTAGTACTATATCCCTTGCTGCAGGAGGATGAGGGATGATCTTCTACAGCTGGACAATATAATGAGAGGAATAGATCTGGTAGATGCACAGAGAAGGGGAATCAAGAACCAGGGGGCTAGGTTTAAGATGAGGTGGGGGGGGGTTTAATCGGAACCTGAGGGGTATTTTTCACACAAAGGTTGGGGGTGGGGTGTGGAACGAACTGCCAGAGGAGGTAGTTCAGCCCTGTACTCATAGAGTCATAGAGTGATATGGTGTGGAATCAGGCACTTTGGCCCAACTTGCCCACACCAGCAAACAGGCCCCATCTACATTAGTTCCACCTGCCTGCATTTGGTCCACATCCCACCAAACCTGTCCTATTCATGTACCCAACCTGTCTAACAATATTGGGATAGCCCCTGCCTCAAATACCTCCTCAGGCAGTTTGTTCCATACATCCACCACCCATTGTGTGAAAAGGTTACCCCTCAGATTCCTATTCGATCATTTTCCATTCAACTTAAACGTATGTCCTCTGGACCTCGATTCTCCTACTCAGGGCAGGAGAAGCTGAGCATCTACCCGATCTATTCCTTTCATGATCTAAAACACGTCTATGAGATTACCCCTCATCCTCCTGCGCTCCAAGAAGACCAAGCCCAGCCAATTGATTATGTCTTCAAACTAACGCTGTCCATTCCAGATAACATCCTGGTGAATCTGTTCCGCGCTGTGTCTGGCAACAGGACATCATATCTATAATATGGTGACCAGAACTACACAAAAAGGCCTTGCAGATATTTTAAGTACAACTGAGGAGAGCACTGGAACTTGCAAGAGCAGTTAAGTCTTGATTTTGCTGTATTTGGGTGATCATTCGTAGTGTAAGTGTGTTCAGAATCATACGCAGATGGGAAGTGAAACCACCAGTGAGTTCAGAGGTGTCCGTACCAATCAGGACGGGGCAAATGTTGTCAAAGGTGGTGAAAATATATTTGAGCAGCATGCGATGGAACTGGGTAGCTGGTTGTTACAGTATGTGAGATGTCCTTGGAATGGATGATACAAAGAACATACCTGTGTGTGACGTCAGTGTGGTCAGTGATGGGTCTGGATAAGCAGTGACATTATCAGTGTGGTCAGTGATAGGTGCGGATAAGCAGTGACATTATCAGTGTGGTCAATGATGGGTCTGGATAAGCAGTGACATTATCAGTGTGGTCAATGATGGGTCCGGATAAACAGTGACATTATCAGTGTGGTCTGTGATGGATCCGTATAAGCAGTGACATTATCAGTGTGGTCAGTGATGGGTCTGGATAAGCAGTGACATTATCAGTGTGGTCAGTGATGGATCCGTATAAGCAGTGACATTATCAGTGTTGTCAGTGATGGGTCTGGATAAGCAGTGACATTATCAGTGTGGTCAGTGATGGGTCTGGATAAGCAGTGACATTATCAGTGTGGTCAGTGATAGGTCCGGATAAGCAGTGACATTATCAGTGTGGTCAGTGATGGGTCTGGATAAGCAGTGACATTATCAGTGTGGTCAGTGATGGGTCTGGATAAGCAGTGACATTATCAGTGTGGTCAGTGGTAGGTCTGGATAAGCAGTGACATTATCAGTGTGGTCAGGGATGGGTCTGGATAAGCAGTGACATTATCAGTGTGGTCAGTGGTAGGTCTGGATAAGCAGTGACATTATCAGTGCGGTCAGTGATGGGTCTGGATAAGCAGTGACATTATCAGTGTGGTCAGTGATAGGCCTGGATAAGCAGTGACATTATCAGTAATTAATCTAATCTCCAATGAGCTCTCACTGCATCTTCCTGTTCTATCCGCATTGGCAGGTGCAGACATATTTATTTGTTATTTTCATTTTAATAGGCAGTAGTTAAAATGAGTAAATAACTTTCTCCGGCATACAAGTGATAGAGTAACACATAATGCGTCTCCCCAACACTCCTCACTCTCTCTGCCTCTCTCCCTCCCCCTCCGCCCATTCACTCTCCCCACATACTAATCCCCCTATTGCTCACCAATTTTCCGACCCTCTGACTTCCCACCTCCTCCCCTCTCTCCACACTCCTCCCCACTATCTCCCCACACTCCTCTCTGTCATGCCACACTCCTCTAATCTCTCTCCCCACACTGCTCCCCCTCTCTCTCCGCACCTCCTCTCTCCCCACTCTCCTCTCACTCTCCATCCCCACACTCCGTCTTTCTCCCCACACACTCACTACTCCTCCCCCTCTGTCTCCCCACACTCCTCCCACTCTCTCTCTCCCCACATTCCTCCCCATCTCTCTCCCCACGCACACCCCCCTCTCTGCCCATACTCATCCCCCTCTCTCTCCCCACACCCCCTCTATCTCTCCCAATACTCCACCACCCTCCAGTCACTCATATCCCTCTCTCTCCCCTCCTCCCTGTCCCCATCCTTCCACTCTTTCCATACCATCCTTCCTCCCTCTCTCTCACACTCCTCCCTCCCCTCCCCTAAAACCTCTTTCCCCACACTCCTCCCCGTCATTTAACCCACACTCCCCCTCTCTCCCACCACACTCCCCCTCACTCTCCACATTCATCCTATCTTCTCTCTCTTCCCACAGTATTGAATTCCTCTCCCCACACCCCCTCTCTTCCCATCCTCCATTCCCACACCCCTCCTCCTTTCTCACCACTCCTCCCCTTTCTCTCCCCACACACCTTCCTCTCTCCCCACTCACCTCCCTTACTCTCCACACTCCTTCCCTCTTCCTCTCCACAATCCTCACTCTCTCTCTCTCTCCGGATAAGCAGTGACATTATCAGTGTGGTCAGTGATGGGTCTGGATAAGCAGTGACATTATCAGTGTGGTCAGTGATGGGTCTGGATAAGCAGTGACATTATCAGTGTGGTCAGTGATGGGTCTGGATAAGCAGTGACATTATCAGCGTGGTCAATGATGTGTCTGGATAAGCAGTGACCTCCCCCCCATTTCTCCCCCTCCTGCTCTCCCCACGTCGCTCAATATTTGCCCACTTCTTCTCTCCCCGTCACATTGCTCCCTCCCCTCCACCTCTCCCCATCGCTCCGCTCTCTCTCCCCACAATCCTCCTCCTTTCCACTCCTCCCCTTTCACCTCCCACACACCTCCCTTTCCGTCCACACTCCTCCCCTCTTTCTCCCACATTCCTCGCTCTCTCTCTCTGGATAAGCAGTGACATTATAAGTGTGGTCAGTGATGGGTGTGGATAAGCAGTGACATTATCAGTGTGGTCAGTGATGTGTCTGGATAAGCAGTGACATTATCAGTGTGGTCAGTGATGGGTCTGGATAAGCAGTGACATTATCAGTGTGGTCAGTGATGTGTCTGGATAAGCAGTGACATTATCAGTGTGGTCAGTGATGGGTCTGGATAAGCAGTGACATTATCAGTGTGGTCAGTGATGTGTCTGGATAAGCAGTGACATTATCATTGTGGTCAGTGATGAGTCTGGATAAGCAGTGACATTATCAGTGTGGTCAGTGATGTGTCTGGATAAGCAGTGACATGATCACATTAAATCTGACCCCGATGTTTTACATTTGACACGATGTAAAATAAAGGATCCTTTCTTTTTTTCAATCAGATTTTATTGATTTTTCACAGAGATACATACAAAACATCATCGACATAAATAAAATAAAATAAGAAAAACATCAAAAATGAATAAATAAATAAAGGTGATAGATAAATAAATAAATATTTGCATATGCATAAGACAGTGTGGTACACTTACTAAATAAAATATTAAAAAGTAACAATGATTGGTTATCTAGAGATATTTCAATATTCGCACAAACATACCATCTAGTTCTATATAACACAATCTTCCAATATCTAGCTCGGCATTTATCTAGTTGGTGTCATGGCTCAAATAAACGATCCATTTTTCCCAGATCCTCTCAAAGAATCCCTTCTTTTTAATTCAAATGTTCGACTCTAAAGGGTCAACTCAAGTTCAATATCCATAATTAACCTAAACTTTAATGAGAACTAACTCCATTTTGCTGCTCGATCCACGCTGGTAAACACGGCAGCTGAAGATGCATTAACTTGTTATTTTCTTCTTAATTAACACAGGTTAGAAATGGTAATGAACTCTCTCCGGCATACATTTGAAAGAATAATACACAACGCTGAAAATTAAAACGTATCTTCAGATCTGAGAAAGGGGGAGTTGAGTAACTGTGCTCTTCCCTTCGCCCAGTGGGAATATTAATTCCAGGCGGTGAACACTACCTGTGGGTCTATTCAATCTGCAGTTTATTTTGTAGTGAACTACTTCAGACCAGTCGACAGGTAGATGTGAATTCAAACCCTCAGGCCAGACAACAAGGTCGTTCTGAGAGTAAATGACCAACTCATCCGTCTGGGCTGTCTACACAGCGGTACAGAGAAAGCTGACACACACGCAGACTTTATTTGTGTGCTTATTTATCAAGTAGTTCAAGCGAGAAAATCTCCCGTCGTGCAGTGCAAACCTGGCACTCGTAGACACTGAAATAAACACTTCAATGATCAAGGACTATTATAAAAATGACCAATGTATATGA
>NW_027602664.1:0-30607 GCF_053455715.1 Rhinoraja longicauda | reverse complement strand
GAAGTGCATAATTTGTCAGAAAGTACATGATTTATGACTTGTTTATCTCCCTTAGATAAAAGGAAAACTCAGGAAAGTTTCCACAAAACAAAAACTCAGTTCTATCCAGAAAAAAGGAATCATTAATTTGAGAATGAAACAGACCCTTCAGCCCAACTTGCCCGTGCCGACCAAGATACCCCATCTACACTAGCCCCACCTGCTCGTATTTGGCCCATATGCCTCAAAACCTAACCATGTATCTGTTGAAATGTCGTTTAGATATCGTAATTGTACCTGCCACAACTACCCCCTCTGGCAGCTCATTTCATACACCCACCATATGGCCCATAGTCCACTCCGCCATTCAATCATTGGTGTTCTATCTTTCCCTCTCAACCCCATTCTCCTGCCTTTGCTCCATCTATCTATCTATCTATCTATCTATCTATCTATCTATCTATCTATCTATCTATCTATCTATCTATCTATCTATCTATCTATCTATCTATCTATCTATCTATCTATCTATCTATCTATCTATCTAATCTTACTAAAACTCTGACTTGTATGTATATCTGTAACAGTGATTTCGGCTGATTTCTGCAAAACGGTGAGGCGTAGCACAACGGGGAAAGAGGGGTACTGGGAAAAGGGGAGGTCCTCCTCCCTCCCCCCCTTCCCTCCCCCCCTTCCCCCCTCCCTCCTCCCCCCTCCCCTCCCTCCCCTCCCTCCCTCTCCCCCCTACCCCCTCCCTCCCCTCTCCCTCCCCCCTCCCCTCCCCTCCCCCCTCCCATCCCCCCCTCTCTCCCCCTTCCCTCCCCCCTGCCCCCCTCCCTCCCCTCTCCCTCCCCCCTCCCTCCCCTTCCCCCCTCCCCTCCCCACCTCCCTCCCCCTCCCCTCCCCCCAACCCTCCCCCTTTCCTCCCCCCCACCCCCCTCCCGGCTACAATGGAAACCCTACGAGGACGGGCCCAATGGGCACACTTGTGCTAGTCTATCTATCTATCTATCTATATACTACTAAAACTCAGATCTTGTACCGTTTTTGTATATATATTCCACTGATGTCGGCTGAAGGCAATTCCGGCAAAACGGTGAACCGCAGCGCCACGATTTTTGTACCGCCTTAATCAGCATGCGGTTCGCTGCTGGAAAATGATATTTTTATTTAATTCGGACGCATATTTTTTAAGTTACAGAGGTTTAAAAGTGCTGCCCCCCCTGATTTATCGAAGTTTTGACAGAAGGGGGGCGCTGCGGTGCGGATTGTGATGTCACAATGCCCCTGTGAGATGAACTCGAGCTGACCCCCCTTCCCCCCCCAGCGGTATTCAGCGTGTGACGTCACAATGCCCCTGTGCTACATTGTTGCGAAGAGCTGTCAAGTCAAGTCCATTTTATTTGTACAGCACATTTAAAAACAACCCACGTTGACCAAAGTGCTGTACATCTGATTAGGTACTAAGGAAAAAAATGAAACATACAGTAGCATGCAAACAGTTCACAGCGCCTCCTCAATGAGCCTCAAACGCTAGGGAATAGAAATAGGTTTTGAGCCTGGACTTAAAGGAGTCGATGGAGGGGGCAGTTCTGATGGGGAGAGGGATGCTCTTTCCACCCTCCCCCTCTCTCCCTCCCCCCTCCCCCCTCCCCCCTCCCCCCCTTTCCGCCCTCCCCTTCCCCCCCTCCCTCCCCTCCTCCCTCCTCCCTCCCTCCCCCTTCCCTCCCTCCCCTCCTCCCGGTTACAATGGAATCCCTACGAGGACGGGCCCAACGGGGAAAGTGGGGTACTGGGAAAAGGGGAGAGCCCCCTCCCTCCCCCCTTCCCCCTCCCTCCCCCCTCCCTCCCCCTCCCCCCTACCCCCCCTCCCCTCTCCCCCTCCCTCCCCCCTCCCTCCCCCTACCCCCTCACTCCCCCCTTCCCCCCTCCCCTCCCCCCCTCCCTCCCCCTCCCCTCCTCCCTCCACACCTCCCTCCTCCCTCCCTCCCCCTTCCCTCCCTCCCCTCCTCCCGGTTACAATGGAAACCCTACGAGGACGGGCCCAACGGGGAAAGAGTGGTACTGGGAAAAGGGGAGAGCCCCCTCCCTCCCCCCTTCCCCCTCCCATCCCCCCTCCCTCCCCCTCCCTCCCCCTCCCTGCCCCTCCCTCCCCCTCCCCTACCTCCCCCCTCCCTCCCCCTCCCCCCCTTCCCCTCTCCCTCCCCCCTCCCCCCTTCCCCCCTCCCTCCCCCTCCCCCCCCTACCCCCCTCCCCTCTCCCCCTCCCTCCCCCCTCCCTCCCCCCTCCCTCCCCCCTCACCCCTACCCCCTCACTCCCCCCTCCCCCCCTTCCCCCCTCCCCTCCCCCCCTCCCTCCCCCTCCCCTCCTCCCTCCTCCCTCCCTCCCCCTTCCCTCCCTCCCCTCCTCCCGGTTACAATGGAAACCCTACGAGGACGGGCCCAACGGGGAAAGAGTGGTACTGGGAAAAGGGGAGAGCCCCCTCCCTCCCCCCTTCCCCCTCCCATCCCCCCTCCCTCCCCTCCCTCCCCCTCCCTCCCCCTCCCCCCCTACCCCCCCTCCCCTCTCCCCCTCCCTCCCCCCTCCCCCCTACCCCCTCACTCCCCCCTCCCCCCCTTCCCCCCTCCCCTCCCCCCCTCCCTCCCCCTCCCCTCCTCCCTCCACACCTCCCTCCCTCCCCCTTCCCTCCCTCCCCTCCTCCCGGTTACAATGGAAACCCTACGAGGACGGGCCCAACGGGGAAAGAGGGGTACTGGGAAAAGGGGAGGTCCCCCTCCCCCTTCCCCCCTCCCTCCCACCCCCTCCCCCCTCCCCTCCCCCCTCCACTCCCCTCTCCCTCCCCTTCTCCCCACCTCTGCCCCCTTCCTCCCCCCCTCCTCTCCACCCATCCTCTCCCCCCCTCCTCTCCCCCCCTCTCCTCTCCCCTCTCCTCTCCCCCCTCTCCTCTCCCCCCCTCTCCTCTCCCCCCTCTCCTCTCCCCCCCTCTCCTCTCCCCCCCTCTCCTCTCCCCCTTCCCTCCCCCCTCCCCCTCCCTTCCCCCCTCCCTTTCCCCTCCCTTCCCCCCCCTTCCCCCCTCCCTTACACCCTCCCTCCCCCTCTCCTCCCCTCTCCCCCCTCCCTCCCTCCCCACTCTCCTCTCCTCCCTACCTCATCCCTCCCTCCCTCCCTTCCCCGCAGCGCTGACCGCCGGGAAGTGTAGTCGCCGTCGCCTCTCCCGCTTCTGCTCTATAGATAAGATTAATTTCTTTTTCAACAAAGAATGCTGTTTATTTTAAAGTAAAATAGACACCTCTCCTCTCTCCCCCCCCTCTCCTCTCCTCTCTCCCCCCCCTCTCCTCTCCTCTCCCCCCTCTCCTCTCCCCCCTCTCCCCTCTCCTCTCCCCCCTCTCCTCTCCCCCTCCACTCTTTCCTCTCCCCTCTCCTCTCCCCTCCCCCCCTCTCCTCTCCCCCCTCTCCTCTCCCCCCTCCTCTCCCCCCTCCTCTCCCCCCTCCTCCCCCCCTCCTCCTCTCCCCCCTCCTCCTCTCCCCCTCCCTCCTCCCCCCTCCCTCCTCCCCCCCTCCCTCCTCCCCCCTTCCCCCTCCCACCCCTCCCCCCCTCCCCCCCTCTCCTCTCCCCCTCCTCCTCTCCCCGAAGCGGAAGTGTAGTCGCCGTCGCCTCTCCCGCTTCTGCTCTATAGATAAGATTAATTTCTTTTTCAACAAAGAATGCTGTTTATTTTAAAGTAAAATAGACACCTCTCCTCTCTCCCCCCTCTCCTCTCCTCTCTCCCCCCCTCTCCTCTCCTCTCCCCCCTCTCCTCTCCCCCCTCTCCTCTCCCCCCTCTCCTCTCCCCCCTCTCCCCTCTCCTCTCCCCCCTCTCCTCTCCCCCTCCACTCTTTCCTCTCCCCTCTCCTCTCCCCTCCCCCCCTCTCCTCTCCCCCCTCTCCTCTCCCCCCTCCTCTCCTCCCTCCTCCCCCCTCCCTCCCTCCCTCCTCCCCCCTTCCCCCCTCCCCCCCTCCCACCCCTCCCCCCCTCCCACCCCTCCCCCCCTCCTCTCTCCCCCCCCCTCCTCTCCCCCCCCCTCCTCTCCCCCTCCTCCTCCTCCTCTCCCCGAAGCGGAAGTGTAGTCGCCGTCGCCTCTCCCGCTGTTTGATTTCATTTATAACAAAGACATTTATTTAAAATGAGGAATGTGATTTTCATTAAGTTTGATTTTATTTATTTTAAAAAAGCTGCTGCTCTATAGATAAGTTTATTTCCTTTTCAACAAAGAACGCTGTTTATTTTAAAGTAAAAACGCGGTTTTTGTCATTGGGTTTCATCCTCCCTGTTAGCGCCCGATTGGTTGGGTCTTTACGTGGGGTACAGTGATTGGCTCTACCATCCCTGTTAGCACCCGATTGGCTGGGTCTGTACGTGGGGTGCAGTGATTGGCTCCACCCTCCCTGTTAGCGCCCGATTGGCTGGGTCTCTACGTGGGGTGCAGTGATTGGCTCCAACCTCACACTTGATGTGGGTGGAGCAGTTGATTTGAACTGACACCAACTGCCGTAACCAACAGTCCACCGCGCTGCTGCTGGTTGAGGACAGGCTCCAGCATCGCTCAGGAGGGCAGTTTAATCCAAATACAGAAAGAATATTTATAGATAAGTTTCTTATCATTTCCAACAGAAAAATTACATTTATTTTAAACGGTACGAGATTTCCATTGCATTTAATTTTATTTTTAAAAAAAGATAAAAGACAGAGATTTCATAGATAAGTTTACTTTCTTTTTTAACAAAAGAACATTTATTTCACATAAGTTTAATTTCATTTATAACAAAAACATAAGCTGCTGCTCTATAAATAAGTTTAATTTCTTTTTCAACAAAGGATGCTGTTTATTTTAAAGTAAAATAGGCCCCTCTCCTCTCTCCCCCACTCTCCTCTCCTCTCTCCCCCCCTCTCCTCTCCTCTCCCCCCTCTCCTCTCCTCTCCCCCTCTCCTCTCCCCCCTCTCCCCTCTCCTCTCCCCTCTCCTCTCCCCCCTCTCCTCTCCCCCCTCTCCTCCTCCCCTCTCTCCTCTCCCCTCTCCTCTCCCCCCTCTCCCCTCCCCCCCTCTCCTCTCCCCCCTCTCCTCTCCCCTCCCTCCCCCTCCCTCCCCCTCCCCCCTACCCCCCCTCCCCTCTCCCCTCCCTCCCCCTTCCCTCCCCCCTCCCTCCCCCTCACCCCTACCCCCTCACTCCCCCCTCCCCCCTTCCCCCCTCCCCTCCCCCCCTCCCTCCCCCTCCCCTCCTCCCTCCACACTTCCCTCCTCCCTCCCTCCCCCTTCCCTCCCTCCCCTCCTCCCGGTTACAATGGAAACCCTACGAGGACGGGCCCAACGGGGAAAGAGGGGTACTGGAAAAGGGGAGGTCCCCCTCCCTCCCTCCCCCTACCCACCTCCCTCCCCTCTCCCTCCCCCCCTTCCCTCCTCCCTTCCCCCCTCCCCTCCCCCCTCCCATCCCCCTCCCTCCCCCCTACCCCCCTCCCTCCCCTCTCCCTCCCCTCTCCCTCCCCCCTCCCCTCCCCCCCTCCCTCCCCTCCTCCCTCCCCCAACCCTCCCCCTTTCCTCCCCTCCCGGTTACAATGGAAACCCTACGAGGACGGGCCCAACGGGCCCACTTGGTCTAGTATACTATTAAAACTCAGATCTTGTGTATTTTTTTGGGGTTTGACCTTGTATGCACGTAACAACGGTTTCTCTGATTTTGTCAAAACGGTGAACCGTAGCGCCACGATTTTTGCACCACCTTAATCACCACGCGGTTATCTGCTGGAAAATTATTTTTTATTTAATTCGGTCGCATGTTTTTTAAGTTACAGAGGTTTTAAAGCGCTCCCCCCCCCCCCCTAATTTATAGAGGGCGCTGTGGTGCGGATTTATTGAAGGTCTTCAGCTTGTGATGTCACAATGCCCCTGTGAGATGGGTGCAACATTGTTGCGAACAGCGTGTGACGTCACAATGGACAAGCAGCTGCTATTGGACAAGCAGCTGCTATTATGAGAAGCACTTGGTCAAGTCAAGTCAATTTTATTTGTATAGCACATTTAAAAACAACCCACGTTGACCAAAGTGCTGTACATCTGATTAGGTACTAAGGAAAAAAATGAAACATACAGTGGCACGCAAACAGTTCACAGCACCTCCTCAATGAGCCTCAAACGCGAGGGAGTAGAAATAGGTTTTGAGCCTGGACTTAAAGGAGTGGATGGAGGGGGCAGTTCTGATGGGGAGAGGATGCTGTTCCACAGTCTAGGAGCAGCAACCGCAAAAGCTCGGTCACCCCTGAGCTTAAGACCGGAAGCTTAGTGACCGGAAATTTTGTGAAAAGACACTGAGAGTGTGTCTGGGGCAGAGAGATCGTTGCGGAGGGGCTTGGTGGTGGGGGAAAGAGGGGTACTGGGAAAAGGGGAGGTCCCCCTTCCCCCCTCAACCCCTTCCTCCCCCCTCCTTCCCACCTCCACCCCCACTCCCTCCTAAAACTCCTCCTCCCTCCACAACTCCCTCCACCCTCCCTCACCCCTCCCCCCTAACTCCCCCGTCCCCTCCATCCCTCCCTCCCCCTCTCCCTTCCCCCTCCCCTCCCCCTCCTCCCCTCCCTCCCCCTCCCCCCTACCCCTCTCCCTCCCTTCCCCCCTCCCCTCCCCCCTCCCTCACCCTACACACCTCCCTCCTCCCTCCCTCCCCTTACCCCCCCCCCAATCCCCTACCGGTTACAATGGAAACCCTACGAAGACGGGCCCAACGGGGAAAGAGGGGTACTGGGAAAAGGGGAGGTCCCCCTCCCCCCTCCCCTCCCCCCCTCACTCCCCCACCACCCCTACCACCCTCCCTCCCCTCCCTCCCCCTCCCCCCCTCCCTCCCTTCCCTGCCTCCCCTCCTCCCGGTTACAATGGAAACCCTACGAGGACGGGCCCAACGGGGAAAGAGGGCTACTGGGAAAAGGGGAGGTCCCCCTCCCTCCCCACTTCTGCCCCTCCCCTCCCCCTCCCCCCCTACCCCTCTCCCTCCCCTCCCCCTTCCCCCCTCCCCTCCCTCCCCTCCCCCTCCACACCTCCCTCCTCCCTCCCTCCCCTTACCCCCCCCCACTCCCTCCCGGTTACAATGGAAACCCTACGAAGACGGGCCCAACGGGGAAAGAGGGGTACTTGGAAAAGGGGAGGTCCCCCTCCCTCCCCCCCCTCCCCCTACCCCCCTCCCCCTCCTCCCCTCTCCCTCCCCTCCCCCCTTCCCTCCCCCCTCCCCTCCCCCCCTCCCTCCCCCTCCCCTCCTACCTCCCTTCCCTGCCTCCCCTCCTCCCGGTTACAATGGAAACCCTACGAGGATGGGCCCAACGTGGAAAGAGGGCTACTGGGAAAAGGGGAGGTCCCCCTCCCTCCCCACTTCCCCCCTCCCCACCCCCCTCCCTCCCTCCCCCCTCCCTCCCCCCCCCTGCCCCGCCTCCCCTCTCCCTCCCCCCTCCCCCTCCCCTCCCCCCCTCCCTCCTCCCTCCACACCTCCCTCCTCCCTCCCTCCCCTTCCCTCCCTCCCCTCCTCCCGGTTACAATGGAAACCCTACGAGGATGGGCCCAACGGGGAAAGAGGGGTACTGGGAAAAGGGGAGGTCCCCCTCCCTCCCCCTCCCTCCCTACCCCCCTCCCTCCCCTCTCCCTCCCCGTCCCCCCTTCCCCCCTCCCCTCCCCTCCCCCACTCCCTCCCCCTCCCCTCCTCCCTCCACACCTCCCTCCTCCCCTTCCCTCCCTCCCCTCCTCCCGGTTACAATGGAAACCCTACGAGGACAGGCACAGCGGGGAAAGAGCGGTACTGGGAAAAGGGGAGGTCCCCCTCCCTCCCTACCCCCCTCCCTCCCCTCTCCCTCCCCCGTCCCCCCTTCCCCCTCCCCTCCCCTCCCCCCCTCCCCTCCTCCCTGCACACCTCCCTCCTCCCCTTCCCTCCCTCCCCTCCTCCCGGTTACAATGGAAACCCTACGAGGACAGCACAACGGGGAAAGAGGGGTACTGGGAAAAGGGGAGGTCCCCCTCCATCCCCCCCCTCCCTCCCCCTCCCCCCTACCCCTCTCCCTCCCCCCCTCCCCCCCCTTCCCCCCCTCCCTCCCCCTCCCCTCCTCCCTCCACACCTCCCTCCCTCCCCCTTTCCTCCTCCCCTCCTCCCTCCCTCCCCCTTTCCTCCCTCCCCTCCTCCCGGTTACAATGGAAACCCTACGAGGACGGGCCCAACGGGCACACTTGTGCTAGTATACTATTAAAACTCACTTCTTGTGTATATTTTTTTTTGGGGTTTGACCTGGTATGCGCGTAACAACGGTTTCTCTGATTTCGTCAAAACGGTGAACCGTAGCGCCACGATTTTTGCACCACCTTAATCACCACGCGGTTATCTGCTGCAAAATTGTTTTTTATTTAATTCGGTCGCATGTTTTTTAAGTTACAGAGGTTTTAAAGCGCTCCCCCCCCCCCCCTAATTTATAGGGGGCGCTGTGGTGCGGATTTTTTGAAGGTCTTCAGCTTGTGATGTCACAATGCCCCTGTGAGATGAGCTCGAGCTGACCCCCCTCCCCCCCCCCCTTCAGCGTGTGATGTCATAATGGACAAGCAGCTGCCTATTGGGTGTCTACTCTTTACAAATTTACATCTTTTTATTTTTAACCTTTTTTTTCAAGGTCTTCAGCTTGTGACGTCACAATGCTTGTGTGAGATGGGTTCAACATTGTTGCGAAAAGCAGCTGATTGTTTTTTAAAGTTGTGTTTTTTATTGCAAGTCACTTAACATACACAGATCAGCATGGGGCCCCTATGCTCGTGGGCCACCGGGGCAAGTGTTTCGAAAAAAGAAAGGGGAGGTCCCCCTTCCCCCCTCAACCCCTTCCTCCCCACTCCTTCCCACCTCCATCCCCACTCCCTCCCCCCCTCCTCCCCAACTCCCTCACCATCCCTCCCCACCTCCCTCACCCCTCGTGGACGGGCCCAACGGGGAAAGAGGGGTACTGGGAAAAGGGGAGGTCCCCCTCCCTCCTTCCCCCTCCCTCCACCTCCCCCCCTTCCCCCCTTCCCCCTCCCCTCCCACCCCTTCCCCCCTCCCCTCCCCTCCCCTCCTCCCTCCCTCCCCCCTCCCTCCCCGCCTCCCGGTTACAATGGAAACCATACGAGGACGGGCCCAACGGGGAAAGAGGGGTACTGGGAAAAGGGGAGGTCCCCCTCCCTCCCCCCTTCCCCCTCCCCTCCCCCCTTCCCCCTCCCCTCCCCATCCCTCCCCCTCCCCCCCCCCATACCCCCCTCCATCCCCTCTCCCTCCCCCCTTCCCCACTCCCCCACCCCTCCCCTCCCCCTCCCCTCCTCCCTCCACACCTCCCTCCTCCCTCCCTCCCCCTTCCCTCCCTCCCCTCCTCCCGGTTACAATGGAAACCCTACAAGGACGGGCCCAAAGGGGAAAGAGGGGTACTGGGAAAAGGGAAGGTCCCCCCCTTCCTCCCTACCCCTCCCCTCCCCCCTCCACACCTCCCTCCCTCCCCCTTCCCTCCCCCCCACTACCCTCCCGGTTACAATAGAAACCCTACGAGGACGGGCCCAACGGGGAAAGAGGGGTACTGGGAAAAGGAGAGGTCCCCCTCCCTCCCCCCTTCCCCCTCCGTCCCCCCTCCCTCCCCCTCCCTCCACCTCCCCCCCTTCCCCCCTTCCCCCCCTTCCCCCCTCCCCCCCTCCCCCCCTCCCCTCCCCCCCTCCATCCCCCTCCCCTCCTCCATCCCTCCCCCCTCCCTCCCCACCTCCCGGTTACAATGGAAACCCTACGAGGACGGGCCCAACGGGGAAAGAGGGGTACTGGGAAAAGGGGAGGTCCCCCTCCCTCCTCCCGTCCCCCTCCCTCCCCTCTCCCTCCACCTCCCCCTCTTCCCCCTCACCTTCCCCCCTCCCCTCCCCCCTTCCCTCCCCTCATCCCTCCACACATCCCTCCTCCCTCCCTCCCCGCCTCCCGGTTACAATGGAAACCCTACGAGGACGGGCCCAACGGGGAAAGAGGGGTACTGGGAAAACGGGTGGTCCCCCTCCCACCCCTCCTTCCCCCCTCCCTCCCCCTCCCTCCACTCTCCCTCCCCCTCCCCCCCCTCCCCTCCCCCACTCCCCTCCCTCCTCCCTTCCCTCCCCCCACTCCCCTCCCGGTTACAATGGAAACCCTACGAGGACGGGCCCAATGGGGAAAGAGGGGTACTGGGAAAAGGGGAGGTCCCCCTCCCTCCCCCCTCCCTCCCCCCCTACCCCTCCCTCCCCTCTCCCTCCCCTCTCCCTCCCCCCCTTCCCCTCTCCAACCCTCCCCTCCCCCTCCACACCTCCCTCCTCCCTCCCTCCCCCTTCCCTCCCTCCCCTCCTCCCGGTAACAATGGAAACCCTACGAGGACGGGCCCAACGGGGAAAGCGGGGTACTGGGAAAAGGGGAGGTCCCCCTCCCTCCCCCTTTCCCCATCCCTACCCCCTCCATCCTCTCTCCCTCCCCCCTCCCCTCCCCTCCTCCCTCCCCCCTCCCTCCCCCTCCTCCTCCCCTCCCCCCTCCCCTCACCTCCTCCCTCCCCCTCCCTCTCCCTCCCCCTCCCCCCCTCTCTCCCCCTCCCTTCCTCCCTCCCTCCCCCTTCCCTCCACACCACTCCCCTCCCGGTTACAATGGAAACCCTACGAGGACGGGCCCAACGGGCACACTTGTGCTAGTATACTATTAAAACTCAGATCTTGTGTAAATTTTTGGGAATGACCTGAACCGTACGTAACATCGATTGCGGAAAAAAGGCGAACCGTAGCGCCACGGTTTTCGCACCGCCTCAATCGCCAATCTCGCGCTCGCTCGGCCGTGATATTTTCACTTAATTTGGTCGCGTATTTTTTAAGTTACAGAGGTTTTAAAGCGCTGCCCCCCCCCCCTTTTCAGGGGGGCGCTGCGGTGCGGATTTAGTCTTCAGCGTGTGATGTCACAATGCCCCTGTGAGATGAGCTCGAGCTGACCCCCCTTCCCCCCCCCTTCAGCGTGTGATGTCACAATGGACAAGCAGCTGCTATTGGGTGTCTACTCTTTACAAATTTACATCTTTTTATTTTTAACCTTTTTTTTCAAGGTCTTCAGCTTGTGACGTCACAATGCTTGTGTGAGATGGGTTCAACATTGTTGCGAAAAGCAGCTGATTGTTTTTTAAAGTTGTGTTTTTTATTGCAAGTCACTTAACATGGGGCCCCTATGCTCGTGGGCCACCGGGGCAAGTGTTTCGAAAAAAGAAAGGGGAGGTCCCCCTTCCCCCCTCAACCCCTTCCTCCCCACTCCATCCCCACTCCCTCCCCCCCTCCTCCCCAACTCCCTCCCCACCTCCCTCACCCCTCGGGGACGGGCCCAACGGGGAAAGAGGGGTACTGGGAAAAGGGGAGGTCCCCCTCCCTCCCCCCTTCCCCCCTCCCTCCCCCCTCCATCCCCGCCTCCCGGTTACAATGGAAACCCTACGAGGACGGGCCCAACGGGGAAAGAGGGGTACTGGGAAAATGGGAGGTCCCCCTCCCTCCCCCTTCCCCCCTCCCTCCACCTCCCCCCCTTCCCCCCTTCACCCCTCCCCTCCCCCCCTTCCCTCCCCTCCTCACTCCACACCTCCCTCCCTCCCCCCACCCTCCCCGCCTCCCGGTTACAATGGAAACCCTACGAGGACGGGCCCAACGGGGAAAGAGGGGTACTGGGAAAACGGGTGGTCCCCCTCCCTCCCCCCCTACCTACCCCCTCCCTCCCCTCTCCCCATCCCCCTCCCCCCTCCCCTCCCCCCTCCACACCTCCCTCCTCCCTTCCCTCCCCCCCACTCCCCTCCCGGTTACAATGGAAACCCTACGAGGACGGGCACAACGGGGAAAGAGGGGTACTGGGAAAAGGGGAGGTCCCCCTCCCTCCCCCTTCCCCATCCCCTCCCCCCTCCCTCCCCCCCCTACCCCCCTCCCTCCCCTCTCCCTCCCCCCTTCCCCCACCCCCTCCCCTCCTCCCTCCACACCTCCCTCCTCCCTCCCTCCCCCTTCCCTCCCTCCCCTCCTCCTGGTTACAATGTAAACCCTACGAGGACGGGCCCAACGGTGAAAGAGGGGTACTGGGAAAAGGGGAGGTCCCCCTCCCTCCGCCCTTCCCCTCCCTCCCCCCTCCCTCCCCCTCCCCCCCTATCCCTTCCCCCCTCCCCCCCCTCCCCTCCCCCTCCCCTCCCTCCCTCCCCCTCCGCTCCTCCCTCCACACCTCCCTCCTCCCTCCTCCCTCCCTCCCCCTTCCCTCCCTCCCCCTTCCCTCCCTCCCCTCCCGGTTACAATGGAAACCCTACGAGGACGTGCCCAACGGGGAAAGAGGGGTACTGGGAAAAGGGGAGGTCCCCCTCCCTCCCCCTTCCACTCTCCCTCCCTCCCCCCTTCCCCCCACCCCTCCCCCTCTCCCTCCCCCCTCCCTCCACCTCCCCCTCCCCCCCTTCCCCCCTCCCCCTCCCCTCCCCCCCTCCCTCCCCCTCCCCTCCTCCCTCCACACCTCCCTCCTCCCTCCCTCCCCCCTGCCTCCCTGCCTCACGGTTACAATGGAAACCCTACGAGGACGGGCCCAACGGGGAAAGGGGTGTGCTGGGGAAAGGGGGGGGGGTAGAGTAAGAGTGTATCTGGGGGAGAGAGAATGGGGGGGTCTGAGAATGGGGACTGGGGAGGGGGACAACAGGGGGCTTGGTGGTTTGGGAAAGAAGAGTACTGGGAAAAGGGGAGGTCCCCCTCCCTCCCCACTCTCCTCCCTCCCTCATCCCTCCCTCCCTCCCGTCCCAGCAGCGCTGACTGCCGGGAGGTGTAGTCGCCGTCGCCTCTCCCGCTGTTTGATTTCATTTATAACAAAGACATTTATTTAAAATGAGGAATGTGATTTTCATTAAGTTTGATTTTATTTATTTTAAAAAAGCTGATGCTCTATAGATAAGTTTATTTCCTTTTCAACAAAGAACGCTGTTTATTTTAAAGTAAAATAGACCCTCCCCCCCACCCCCCTCCCTCCCCTCTCCCTCTCCATCCCCCTCCCCCCCTTCCCCCTCCCCTCCCCCCTCCACTCCACCCTCCCCTCCCCCCCTCCCGCCCCCTTCCCTCCCTCCCATCCTCCCGGTTACAATGGAAACCCTACGAGGACGGGCCCAACGGGCACACTTGTGCTAGTCTATATACTATTAAAACTCAGATGTTGTATCTATATATATATATTCCACTGATGTCGGCTGAATACGGCAATTCCGGCAAAACGGTGAACCGTAGCGCCACGATTTTTGTACCGCCTTAATCAGCATGCGGTTCGCTGCTGGAAAATGATATTTTTATTTAATTTGGACGCATATTTTTTAAGTTACAGAGGTTTAAAAGTGCTGCCCCCCCTGATTTATCGAAGTTTTGACAGAAGGGGGGCGCTGCGCTGCGGATTTATTCTTCATTGTGATGTCACAATGCCCCTGTGAGATGAGCTCGAGCAGACCCCCCTTCCCCCCCCGTGGTATTCAGCGTGTGACGTCACAATGCCCCTGTGCCCCTCCCTTCCCCTTCCCCCCTCCCCCTCCCCTACCTCCCCCCTCCCTCCCCCTCCCCCCTTCCCCTCTCCCTCCCCCCTCCCCCCTTTCCCCCTCCCCCCTTTCCGCCCTCCCCTTCCCCCCTCCCTCCCCTCCTCCCTCCCTCCCCTACCTCCCCCTCCCCCCCTTCCCCTCTCCCTCCCCCCTCCCCCCTTCCCCCTTTCCCCCCTCCCCCCCTTTCCGCCCTCCCCTTCCCCCCTCCCTCCCCTCCTCCCTCCTCCCTCCCTCCCCCTCCCCTACCTCCACCCTCCCTCCCCCTCCCCCCTTCCCCTCTCCCTCCCCCTTCCCCCCTCCCCCCTTTCCCCCTCCCCCCCTTTCCGCCCTCCCCTTCCCCCCTCCCTCCCCTCCTCCCTCCTCCCTCCCTTCCCCTTCCCTCCCTCCCCTCCTCCCGGTTACAATGGAATCCCTACGAGGACGGGCCCAACGGGGAAAGAGTGGTACTGGGAAAAGGGGAGAGCCCCCTCCCTCCCCCCTTCCCCCTCCCATCCCTCCCCCTTCCCCCCTCCCCCCCTACCCCCCCTCCCCTCTCCCCCTCCCTCCCCCCTCCCTCCCCCCTCCCTCCCCCTCACCCCTACCCCCTCACTCCCCCCTCCCCCCCTTCCCCCCTCCCCTCCCTCCCCCTCCCCTCCTCCCTCCACACCTCCCTCCTCCCTCCCTCCCCCTTCCCTCCCTCCCCTCCTCCCGATTACAATGGAAACCCTACGAGGACGGGCCCAACGGGGAAAGAGGGGTACTGGGAAAAGGGGAGGTCCCCCTCCCCCCTCCCCTCTCCCTCCCCTTCCCCCCACCTCTGCCCCCTTCCTCCCCCCCTCCTCTCCCCCCCTCCTCTCCCCCCCTCCTCTCCCCCCCCCTCTCCTCTCCCCCCCTCTCCTCTCCCCCCTCTCCTCTCCCCCCTCTCCTCTCCCCCCCTCTCCTCTCCCCCTTCCCTCCCCCCTCCCCCTCCCTTCCCCCCTCCCTTTCCCCTCCCTTCCCCCCCCTTCCCCCCTCCCTTACACCCTCCCTCCCCCTCTCCTCCCCTCTCCCCCCTCCCTCCCTCCCCACTCTCCTCTCCTCCCTACCTCATCCCTCCCTCCCTCCCTTCCCCGCAGCGCTGACCGCCGGGAAGTGTAGTCGCCGTCGCCTCTCCCGCTTCTGCTCTATAGATAAGATTAATTTCTTTTTCAACAAAGAATGCTGTTTATTTTAAAGTAAAATAGACACCTCTCCTCTCTCCCCCCCTCTCCTCTCCTCTCTCCCCCCCCTCTCCTCTCCTCTCCCCCCTCTCCTCTCCCCCCTCTCCCCCCTCTCCTCTCCCCCTCCACTCTTTCCTCTCCCCTCTCCTCTCCCCTCCCCCCCTCTCCTCTCCCCCCTCTCCTCTCCCCCCTCCTCTCCCCCCTCCTCTCCCCCCTCCTCCCCCCCCTCCTCCTCTCCCCCCCTCCTCCTCTCCCCCTCCCTCCTCTCCCCCTCCCTCCTCCCTCCTCCCCCCCTCCCCCCCTTCCCCCTCCCCCCCTTCCCCCTCCCCCCCTCCCCCCCTCCCCCCTCCCCCCCCTCCCCCCCCTCCCCCCCTCCTCTCCCCCCCCCCTCCTCTCCCCCCCCTCCTCTCCCCCTCCTCCTCTCCCCGAAGCGGAAGTGTAGTCGCCGTCGCCTCTCCCGCTGTTTGATTTCATTTATAACAAAGACATTTATTTAAAATGAGGAATGTGATTTTCATTAAGTTTGATTTTATTTATTTAAAAAAAGCTGCTGCTCTATAGATAAGTTTATTTCCTTTTCAACAAAGAGCGCTGTTTATTTTAAAGTAAAAACGCGGTTTTTTTCATTGGGTTTCACCCTCCCTGTTAGCGCCCGATTGGTTGGGTCTTTACGTGGGGTACAGTGATTGGCTCCACCATCCCTGTTAGCACCCGATTGGCTGGGTCTCTACGTGGGGTGCAGTGATTGGCTCCACCCTCCCTGTTAGCGCCCGATTGGCTGGGTCTCTACGTGGGGTGCAGTGATTGGCTCCAACCTTACACTCGATGTGGGTGGAGCAGTTGATTTGAACTGACACCAACTGCCGTAACCAACAGTCCACCGTGCTGCTGCTGGTTGAGGACAGGCTCCAGCATCGCTCAGGAGGGCAGTTTAATTGAAATACAGAAAGAATATTTATAGATAAGTTTCTTATCATTTCCAACAGAAAAATTACATTTATTTTAAACGGTACGAGATTTCCATTGCATTTAATTTTATTTAAAAAAAAAAGATAAAAGACAGAGATTTCATAGATAAGTTTACTTTCTTTTTTAACAAAAGAACATTTATTTCACATAAGTTTAATTTCATTTATAACAAAGACATAAGCTGCTGCTCTATAGATAAGTTTAATTTCTTTTTCAACAAAGAATGCTGTTTATTTTAAAGTAAAATAGACCCCTCTCCTCTCTCCCCCCCTCTCCTCTCCTCTCTCCCCTCTTCCCCCTCTCCTCTTCCCCCTCTCCTCTCCCCCCTCTCCTCTCCCCCCTCTCCCCTCTCCCCTTCCCCCTCTCCTCTCCCTCTCTCCTCTCCCCCTCTCCTCTCACCCCTCTCCTCTCCCCCCTCTCCCCTCCTCTCCCCCCTCTCCCCTCCTCTCCCCCCTCTCCTCTCCCCCCTCTCCCCTCTCCTCTCCCCCCTCTCCTCTCCCCCCTCTCCTCTCCCCCTCCCCTCTCTCCTCTCCCCTCTCTCCACTCCCCCCTCTCCCCTCCCCCCCTCTTCCCTCCCCCTCTCCTCTCCCCCCTCTCCTCTCCCCCCTCTCCTCTCCCCCTCTCCTCTCCCCCTCTCCTCTCCCCCTCTCCTCTCCCCCCCTCCTCCTCCCCCCCTCCTCCTCTCCCTCCCTCCCCCCCTCCTCTCCCCGAAGCGGAAGTGTAGTCGCCGTCGCCTCTCCCGCTGTTTGATTTCATTTATAACAAAGACATTTATTTAAAATGAGGAATGTGATTTTCATTAAGTTTGATTTTATTTATTTTAAAAAAGCTGCTGCTCTATAGATAAGTTTATTTCCTTTTCAACAAAGAACGCTGTTTATTTTAAAGTAAAAACGCGGTTTTTTTCATTGGGTTTCACCCTCCCTGTTAGCGCCCGATTGGTTGGGTCTTTACGTGGTACCTCCCCTCCTCCCTCCACACCTCCCTCCCTCCCCCTTCCCTCCCTCCCCTCCTCCCGGTTACAATGGAAACCCTACGAGGACGGGCCCAACGGGGAAAGAGGGGTACTGGGAAAAGGGGAGTTCCCCCATCCTCCCCCCTTCCCCCATCCCTCCACCTCCCCCTTCCCCCCCTTCCCCCCCTTTCCCCCTCCCCTCCCCCCCTTTCCCTCCTCTCCTCCCTCCACACCTCCCTCCTCCCTCCCTCCCCCCTCCCTCCCAGCCTACAGGTTACAATGGAAACCCTACGAGGACGGGCAAAACGGGGAAAGAGGGGTACTGGGAAAACAGGTGGTCCCCCTCCCCCCTCCACCCCTACCCCCTTCCCTCCCCTCTCCCTCCCCCTTTCCCCACTCTACTCCACCTCCCCTCCCCCCTCCCTCCCCCTCCCCTCCTCCCTCCACTCCTCCCTCCCTCCCCCCTCCCTCCCCCCTCCCTCCCCGCCTCCCGGTTACAATGGAAACCCTACAAGGACGGGCACAACGGGGAAAGAGGAGTACTGGGAAAAGGGGAGGTCCTCCTCCCTCCCCCCCTTCCCTCCCCCCTTCCCCTTCCCCCCTCCCCTCCCTCCCCTCCCTCCCCTCCCCCCTACCCCCTCCCTCCCCTCTCCCTCCCCCCTCCCCTCCCCCCTCCCATCCCACAACGGGGAAAGAGGGGTACTGGGAAAACAGGTGGTCCCCCTCCCCCCTCCCTCCCCCCTCCCTCCCCGCCTCCCGGTTACAATGGAAACCCTACGAGGACGGGCCCAACGGGCCCACTTGGTCTAGTATACTATTAAAACTCAGATCTTGTAGGTTTGTATCAGGATTTGTGTATATATCAGTGATTCCGGCAAAACGGTAAACCGTGGCGCCACGGATTTTGCACCGCCTTGATCACCAACCTCCCGGCTGACCGGCCGCGATATTTTCATTTAATTTGTTCGTATGTTTTTTAAGTTACAGAGGTTTTAAAGCGCTGCCCCCCCCCTTATTGAAGTTTCTATAGGGGGCGCTGCGGTGCGGATTTAGTCTTCAGCGTGTGATGTCACAATGGACAAGCAGCTGCTATTGGGTGTCTGCTCTTTACAAATTTACATCTTTTTTTTTAACCTTTTTTTTCAAGGTCTTCAGCTTGTGACGTCACAATGCTTGTGTGAGATGGTTGCAACATTGTAGCGAAAGGCAACTGATTGTTTTTTAAAGTTGTGTTTTTTATTGCAAGTCATTTAACATACACAGATCAGCATGGGGCCCCTATGCTCGTGGGCCACCGGGGCAAGTGTTTCGAAAAAAGAAAGGGGAGGTCCCCCTTCCCCCCTCAACCCCTCCCTCCCCCCTTCCCCCCTCCCCCCCTCCCCCCTCCCTCCACTCCCCCCTTCCCCCCTCCCCTCCCACCCCTTCCCCCCTCCCCTCCCCCCCTCCATCCCCCTCCCCTCCTCCCTCCCTCCCCCCTCCCTCCACGCCTACCAGTTTCAATGGAAACCCTACGGGGACGGGCCCAACAGGGAAAGGTTTGCTAGTGTGACACCTGTGGCTTTAAACTAAGTAGTGGGGGGGAGGGGTTAACAAATTGTGAATATGAAGATGAGGTAAAAGGGAATACAGGAGATATTGCAAAAGACTCTCAGAAGAATGGGAACAGAAGTTCTAGAGCGGAAAAGAAATTAAGGGCAGGGCCAATTGTGAACGATGTGAGAGGGGAGGTAAATACAGAAGTTAAAGTGTTGTACTTAAATGCGCGTAGTATAAAAAATAAAGTGGATGAGCTTGAGGCTCAGTTAGTCATGGGCAAGTATGATGTTGTAGGGATCACTGAGACATGGCTACAAGAGGACCAGGGCTGGGAACTGAATATTCAGGGGTATACAACGTATAGAAAAGGCAGACAGGTGGGCAGAGGGGGTGGGGTTGCTCTGATGGTAAGGAATGATATTCATTCCCTTGCAAGGGGTGACATAGAATCAGGAGATGTTGAATCAGTATGGATAGAAATGAGAAATTGTAAGGGTAAAAAGACCCTAATGGGAGTTATCTATAGGCCCCCAAACAGTAGCCTCGACATAGGGTGCAAGTTGAATCAGGAGATAAAATTGGCGTGTCAAAAATGTAATGCTACGGTGGTTATGGGAGATTTCAACATGCAGGTAGACTGGGAAAATCAGGTTGGAAATGGACCCCAGGAAAGAGAGTTTGTAGAGTGCCTTCGAGATGGATTCTTAGAACAGCTTGTACTGGAGCCTACCAGGGAGAAGGCAATTCTGGATTTAGTGTTGTGTAATGATCCTGATCTGATAAGGGGACTAGAGGTAAAAGAACCATTAGGAGGCAGTGATCACAACATGATAAGTTTTACTCTGCAAATGGAAAGGCAGAAGGGAAAATCGGAAGTGTCGGTATTACAGTATAGCAAAGGGGATTACAGAGGCATGAGGCGGGAGCTGGCCAAAATTGATTGGAATGAGGCCCTAGCAGGGAAGACGGTAGAACAGCAATGGCAGGTATTCCTGGGAATAATGCAGAGGTTGCAGGATCAATTTATTCCAAAGAGGTGGAAAGACTCTAAGGGGAGTAAGAGACACCTGTGGCTGACAAGGGAAGTCAGGGACAGCATAAAAATTAAGGAGAGGAAGTATAACATAGCAAAGAAGAGTGGGAAGACAGAGGATTGGGACTCTTTTAAAGAGCAACAAAAGTTAACTAAAAAGGCAATACGGGGAGAAAAGATGAGGTACGAGGGTAAACTAGCGAATAATATAAAGGAGGATAGCAAAAGTTTTTTTAGGTACGTGAAGAGGAAAAAAATAGTCAAGGCAAATGTGGGTCCCTTGAAGACAGAAGCAGGGGAATTTATTATGGGGAACAAAGAAATGGCAGACGAGTTAAACCGTTACTTTGGATCTGTCTTCACTGAGGAAGATACACACAATCTCCCAAATGTTCTAGGGGCCGGAGAACCTAGGGTGATGGAGGAACTGAAGGAAATCCACATTAGGCAGGAAATGGTGTTGGGTAGACTGATGGGACTGAAGGCTGATAAATCCCCAGGGCCTGATGGTCTGCATCCCAGAGTACTTAAGGAGGTGGCTCTAGAAATAGTGGAAGCATTGGAGATCATTTTTCAATGTTCTATAGATTCAGGATCAGTTCCTGTGGATTGGAGGATAGCAAATGTTATCCCACTTTTTAAGAAAGGAGGGAGAGAGAAAACGGGTAATTATGGACCAGTTAGTCTGACATCAGTGGTGGGGAAGATGCTGGAGTCAATTATAAAAGACGAAATTGCTGAGCATTTGGATAGCAGTAACGGGATCATTCCGAGTCAGCATGGATTTACGAAGGGGAAATCATGCTTGACAAATCTACTGGAATTTTTTGAGGATGTAACTAGGAAAATTGACAAGGGAGAGTCAGTGGATGTGGTGTACCTCGACTTTCAGAAAGCCTTCGACAAGGTCCCACATAGGAGATTAGTGGGCAAAATTAGGGCACATGGTATTGGGGGTAGGGTACTGACATGGATAGAAAATTGGTTGACAGACAGAAAGCAAAGAGTGGGGATAAATGGGTCCCTTTCGGAATGGCAGGCAGTGACCAGTGGGGTACCGCAAGGTTCGGTGCTGGGACCCCAGCTATTCACGATATACATTAATGACTTAGACGAAGGGATTAAAAGTACCATTAGCAAATTTGCAGATGATACTAAGTTGGGGGGTAGTGTGAATTGTGAGGAAGATGCAATAAGGCTGCAGGGTGACTTGGACAGGTTGTGTGAGTGGGCGGATACATGGCAGATGCAGTTTAATGTAGATAAGTGTGAGGTTATTCACTTTGGAAGTAAGAATAGAAAGGCAGATTATTATCTGAATGGTGTCAAGTTAGGAGGAGGGGGTGTCCTAGTGCATCAGTCAATGAAAGGAAGCATGCAGGTTCAGCAGGCAGTGAAGAAAGCCAATGGAATGTTGGCCTTCGTAACAAGAGGAGTTGAGTATAGGAGCAAAGAGGTCCTTCTACAGTTGTACCGGGCCCTGGTGAGACCGCACCTGGAGTACTGTGTGCAGTTTTGGTCTCCAAATTTGAGGAAGGATATTCTTGCTATGGAGGGCGTGCAGCGTAGGTTCACTAGGTTAATTCCCGGAATGGCGGGACTGTCGTATGTTGAAAGGCTGGAGCGATTGGGCTTGTATACACTGGAATTTAGAAGGATGAGGGGGGATCTTATTGAAACATATAAGATAATTAGGGGATTGGACACATTAGAGGCAGATAACATGTTCCCAATGTTGGGGGAGTCCAGAACAAGGGGCCACAGTTTGAGAATAAGGGGTAGGCCATTTAGAACGGAGATGAGGAAGAACTTTTTCAGTCAGAGGGTGGTGAAGGTGTGGAATTCTCTGCCTCAGAAGGCAGTGGAGGCCAGTTCGTTGGATGCTTTCAAGAGAGCTGGATAGAGCTCTTAAGGATAGCGGAGTGAGGGGGTATGGGGAGAAGGCAGGAACGGGGTACTGATTGAGAGTGATCAGCCATGATCGCATTGAATGGCGGTGCTGGCTCGAAGGGCTGAATGGCCTACTCCTGCACCTATTGTCTATTGTCTATTGTCTATTGTCACACCTCCCTCCTCCCTCCCTCCCCCTTCCCTCCGTCCCCTCCTCCCGGTTACAATGGAAACCTTACGAGGACGGGCCCAACGGGGAAAGAGGGGTACTGGGAAAAGTGGAGGTACCCCTCCCTCCCCCCTTCCCCCCTCCCCCTACCCCTCTCCCTCCCCCCTCCCCCCTTCCCCCTCCCCTCCCTCTCCCTCCCCCTCCCCCCCTAACCCCCTCCCTCCCCTCTCCCTCCCCTTCCCCACCCCTCCCCTCCCTCCCCCTCCCCTCCTCTCTCCACACCTCCCTCCCCCTTCCCTCCCTCCCCTCCTCCCGGTTACAATGGAAACCCTACGAGGACGGGCCCAACGGGGAAAGAGGGGTACTGGGAAAAGGGGAGGTCCCCCTCCCTCCCCCCTCCGCTCACCCCCCTCCCCTCCCCCTCCCCCCTCCCCCCTCCCTCCCCTCTCCCTCCCCTCCCCTCCCCCCTCCCCTGCCCCCTCCCCTCCCTCCTCCCCTCCCTCCCCCTCCCCCCTACCCCCCTCCCTCCCCTCTCCCTCCCCCCTTCCCTCCCCCCTTCCCCCTCCCCTCCCCCCTCACTCCCCCTCCCCTCCTCCCTCCCTCCCCCTTCCCTACCACCAACTTCCCTCCCGGTTACAATGGAAACCCTACGAGGACGGGCCCAACGGGCCCACTTGTGCTAGTCTATCTATCTATATACTACTAAAACTCTGCGGTCCAACATTCCGTATGTATGTATGTATATGTGTATGTACGGAAGATTCCGAAGAGTTTCTGTCCATAACTTACAAACCCTACTCCTCCCAGACGGTACACCAAAGCGCTACGATTTTTGTACCGCCATATTCACCATTAACGTGGGCAACTATTGTAAGTACTTTCGTTCAAATTGAAGCTGCCTTTTTAAAGCTAGAGCGATATTAAAGTTTAAATTTTCATTTCTAACCCTTTTCTTGAAGGGGCTTCAGCGCGTGATGTCACAATGGCACCCGTGCACCAATGAGAGATCAGCTCGGTTTTAAATTTACATCTTCAGCCTGTGACGTCACAATGCTTGTGTGAGATTGTTGCAACATTGTTGCGAAAAGCAACTGCCAGTTTTTTAAAGTTGTGCAAGTCACTTAACATACACAGATCAGCATGGGGCCCCTATTCCCTCCCTCCCCCCTTCCCCCCTCAACCCCTTCCTCCCCACTCCTTCCCACCTCCATCCCCACTCCCTCCCCCCCTCCTCCCCAACTCCCTCCCCACCTCCCTCACCCCTCCTCCCCTAACTCCCCCCCCTCCCTCCTTCCCTCCATCCTCCCCCCCATCCCTCCACCCTTCCATCCCTCTCCCCCTCCCCCCTCCTTCCACCCTCCCTCCCCCCCCTTCTGGTTACAAAGGAAACCCTACGGGGACGGGCCCAACGGGGAAAGAGGGGTACTGGGAAAAGGGGAGGTCCCCCTCCCTCCCCTTCCCCCCTCCCCTTCCCCCCTCCCCTTCCCCCTCCCCCTCCCCCCTCCACACCTCCCTCCTCCCTCCCTCCCCTCCTCCCGGTTACAATGGAAACCCTACGAGGACGGGCCCAACGGGGAAAGAGGGGTACTGGGAAAAGGGGAGGTTCCACTTCCCCCCTCAACCCCTTCCTCCCCCCTCCTTCCCACCTCCATCCCCACTCGCTCCCCCCCTCCCTCCCCCCTCAATCCCAACCTCCATCACCACTCAGCCCCTAACTCACCCCCTCCCTCCTTCCCTCCATCCCACCCTCCCCCACTCCCTGCCCCCTCCCTCCACCCTTCCATCCCTCTCCCCCTCCCACCTCCTTCCACCCTCCCTCCCCCCCTCCCGGTTACAATGGAAACCCTACGGGGACGAGCCCAACGGGGAAAGAGGGGTACTGGGAAAAGGGGAGATCCCCCTCCCTCCCCTCCCCCTACCCCCTTCCCCCCTCCCCTTCCCCCCTCCCCTCCCCCTCTCCCTCCCCCTCCCCTCCTCCCTCCACACCTCCCTCCTCCCTCCCTCCCCCCCTCCCGGTTACAATGGAAACCCTATGAGGACAGGCCCAACGGGGAAAGAGGGGTACTGGGAAAAGGGGAGGTCCCCCTTCCCCCCTCAACCCCTTCATCCCCCCTCCTTCCCACCTCCATCCCCACTCCCTCCCCCCCTCCTCCCCCTCCCTCCCCAACTCCCTCCCCCCTCCCCCCTAACTCCCCCCTCCCTCCTTCCCTCCCTCCCCAATCCCTCCCCCCCTCCCTCCACCCTTCCATCCCTCTCCCCCCTCCTTCCACCCTCCCTCCCCCCCTCCCGGTTACAATTGAAACCCTACGAGGACGGGCCCAACGGGGAAAGAGGAGTACTGGGAAAAGGGGAGGTCCCCCTCCCTCCCCTCTTCCCCCTCCCCTCCCCCCTCCCCTCTCCCTCCCCCTCCCCCCTACCCCCCTCCCTCCCCTCCCCCCTCCCTCCCCTCCCCTCCTCCCTCCACACCTCCCTCCCTCCCCCTTCCCTCCCTCCCCTCATCCCGGTTACAATGGAAACCCTACGAGGACGGGCCCAACGGGGAAAGAGGGGTACTGGGAAAAGGGGAGATCCCCCTCCCTCCCCTCCCCCTACCCCCTTCCCCCCTCCCCTTCCCCCCTCCCCTCCCCCTCTCCCTCCCCCTCCCCTCCTCCCTCCACACCTCCCTCCTCCCTCCCTCCCCCCCTCCCGGTTACAATGGAAACCCCACGAGGACGGGCCCAACGGGCACACTTGTGCTAGTATACTACTAAAACTCAGATCTTGTGTTATATATATATATAACACTGATGTCGGCTGAATACGGCAATTCCGGCAAAACGGTGAACCGTAGCGCCACGATTTTTGTACCGCCTTAATCAGCATGCGGTTCGCTGCTGGAAAATTATATTTTTATTTAATTCGGACGCATATTTTTTAAGTTACAGAGGTTTAAAAGTGCTGCCCCCCCTGATTTATCGGTTTTGACAGAAGGGGGGCGCTGCGGTGCGGATTGTGATGTCACAATGCCCCTGTGAGATGGACTCGAGCTGACCCCCCTTCCCCCCCCCCCAGCGGTATTCAGCGTGTGACGTCACAATGCCCCTGTGCTACATTGTTGCGAAGAGCTGTCAAGTCAAGTCCATTTTATTTGTACAGCACATTTAAAAACAACCCACGTTGACCAAAGTGCTGTACATCTGATTAGGTACTAAGGAAAAAATGAAACATACAGTGGCACGCAAACAGTTCACAGCGCCTCCTCAATGAGCCTCAAACGCTAGGGAGTAGAAATAGGTTTTGAGCCTGGACTTAAAGGAGTCGATGGAGGGGGCAGTTCTGATGGGGAGAGGGATGCTCTTTCCACCCTCCCCCTCTCTCCCTCCCCCCTCCCCCCTTTCCCCCCTCCCCCCCTTTCCGCCCTCCCCTTCCACCCTCCCCTCCCCTCCCCCCTCCCTCCCCCTTCCCTCCCCCACTCCCCTTCCCTCTTCCCCCTCCCCTCCTCCCTCCACACCTCCCTCCTCCCCCCCTCCCCCTTCCCTCCCTCCCCTTCTCCCGGTTACAATGTAAACCCTACGAGGACGGGCACAATGGGGAAAGAGGGGTACTGGGAAAAGGGGAGGTCCCCCTCCCTCCGCCCTTCCCCTCCCCCCTCCCTCCCCCTCCCCCTCTCTCCCTCCCCCTCCCCCTCTCTCCCTCCCCCCTTCCCCCCCTCCCCTTCCCCCCCTCCCCTCCCCTACCCCCTCCCTCCCCCTCCCCTCCTCCCTCCACACCTCTCTCTCTCCCCCTTCCCTCCCTCCCCTCCTCCCGGTTACAATGGAAACCCTACGAGGACGGGCCCAACGGGCACACTTGAGATGGGTGCTACAGTGAGAAGCACTATGTGACCGCGAATGTTTCAAAACAAGCACTTAAAAAGCACTTATCTCTTTTTAAAGTATATTTTTTTATTGCAAGTCACTTAACATACACAGATCAGCATTGGGCCCATATGCTCGTGGGCCACCGGGGCAAGTGTTTCGAAAAAAGCACTGAGAGTGTGTATGGGGAGAGAGAGAATGGGGGGGGGGTCTGTGAATGGGGACTGGGGACAACAGGGGTCGTTGCGGAGGGGCTTGGTGGTGGGGGAAAGAGGGGTACTGGGAAAAGGGGAGGTCCCACTTCCCCCATCAACCCCTTCCTCCCCCCTCCTTCCCACCTCCATCCCCACTCCCTCCCCCCCTCCCTCCCCCCTCAATCCCAACCTCCATCACCACTCAGCCCCTAACTCCCTCCCTCCCTCCTTCCCTCCATCCCACCCTCCCCCACTCCCTCCCCCCTCCCTCCACCATTCCATCCCTCTCCCCCTCCCCCCTCCTTCCACCATCCCTCCACCCCTCCCGGTTACAATGGAAACCCTACAGGGACGGGCCCAACGGGGAAAGAGGGGTACTGGGAAAAGGGGAGATCCCCCTCCCTCCCCCCTTCCCCTCCCTCCCCCCTCCCCCCTACCCCCCCTCCCCTCTCCCCCTCCCTCCCCCTACCCCTTCACTCCCCCCTTCCCCCCTCCCCTCCCTCCCCCCTCCTCCCTCCCTCCCCCTTCCCTCCCTCCCCTCCTCCCGGTTACAATGGAAACCCTACGAGGACGGGCCCAACGGGGAAAGAGGGGTACTGGGTAAAGGGGAGGTCCCCCTCCTCCCCCTTACCCTCCCCCTCCCTCCCCCTACCCCACTCCCTCCCTCCCCTCTCCCTCCCCCTACCCCCTCCCCTCCCCCCTCCTTCCCCATCTCCCTCCACACCTCCCTCCTCCCTCCACACCTCCCTCCTCCCTCCCTCACCCTTCCCTCCCTCCCGTCCTCCCGGTTACAATGGAAACCCTACGAGGACAGGCCCAACGGGGAAAGAGGGGAACTGGGAAAAGGGGAGGTCCCCCTCCTTCCCCCCTTCCCCCCTCCCCTCCCCTCCCAAACAGTTCACAGTACCTCCTCAATTAGCCTCAAAAGCTAGGGAGTAGAAATAGGTTTTGAGCCTGGACTTAAAGGAGTCGATGGAGGAGGCAGTCCTGA
Source organism: Rhinoraja longicauda (assembly GCF_053455715.1). Classification (NCBI taxonomy): domain Eukaryota; kingdom Metazoa; phylum Chordata; class Chondrichthyes; order Rajiformes; family Arhynchobatidae; genus Rhinoraja; species Rhinoraja longicauda. The sequence goes on along the minus strand of NW_027602664.1, from coordinate 4,305 downwards.
TGGGGAGAGGGATGCTCTTTCAACCCTCCCCCTCTCTCCCTCCCCCCTCCCCCCCCTCCCCCCTTTCCGCCCTCCCCTCCTCCCTCCTCCCTCCCTCCCTCCCTCCCCTCCTCCCGGTTACAATGGAAACCCTACAAGGACGGGCACAACGGGGAAAGAGGGGTACTGGGAAAAGGGGAGGTCCTCCTCCCTCCCCCCCTTCCCTCTCCCCTTCCCCCCTCCCCCTTCCCCCTCCCCTCCCACCCCTTCCCCCTCCCCTCCCCCCCTCCATCCCCCTCCCCCCTCCCTCCCCGCCTCCCAGTTACAATGGAAACCTTACGGGGACGGGCCCAACGGGGAAAGAGGGGTACTGGGAAAAGGGGAGGTCCCCCTCCCTCCCCCTTCCCCCCTCCCCCTTCCCCCCTCCCCCCTCCCTCCCCCCTACCCTCCCCCTATCCCCCTCCCTCCCCCCATCCACCCTCCCGCCACCCCTCACCCTCCCCTCCTCCCTCCACACCTCCCTCCTCCCTCCCTCCCCCTTCCCTCCCTCCCCTCCTCCCGGTTACAATGGAAACCTTACGAGGACTGGCCCAACGGGGAAAGAGGGGTACTGGGAAAAGTGGAGGTACCCCTCCCTCCCCCCTTCCCCCTCCCCCCTCCCCCCCTCCCTCCCCTCTCACTCCCCCCTCCCCTCCCCCTCCCTCCCCCTCCCTCCCCCTCCCCTACCCCACTCCCTCCCCTCTCCCTCCCCCCCTTCTCCCCTCCTCCTCCCTCCCCCTCCCCTGCCCTCCTCCCTCCCTCCCCCTTCCCTCCCCCGCACTCCCCTCCCGGTTACAATGGAAACCCTACGAGGACGGGCCCAACGGGCACACTTGAGATGGGTGCTACAGTGAGAAGCACTATGTGACCGCGAATGTTTCAAAACAAGCACTTAAAAAGCACTTATCTCTTTTTAAAGTATTTTTTTTTATTGCAAGTTACTTAACATACACAGATCAGCATTGGGCCCATATGCTCGTGGGCCACCGGGGCAAGTGTTTCGAAAAAAGCACTGAGAGTGTGTATGGGGAGAGAGAGAATGGGGGGGGGGGGGGGGGTCTGTGAATGGGGACTGGGGACAACAGGGGTCGTTGCGGAGGGGGCTTGGTGGTGGGGGAAAGAGGGGTACTGGGAAAAGGGGAGGTCCCACTTCCCCCCTCAACCCCTTCCTCCCCCCTCCTTCCCACCTCCATCCCCACTCCCTCCCCCCCTCCCTCCCCCCTCAATCCCAACCTCCATCACCACTCAGCCCCTAACTCCCCCCCTCCCTCCTTCCCTCCATCCCACCCTCCCCCACTCCCTCCCCCCTCCCCCCTCCCTCCACCATTCCATCACTCTCCCCCTCCCCCCTCCTTCCACCATCCCTCCACCCCTCCCGGTTACAATGGAAACCCTACAGGGACGGGCCCAACGGGGAAAGAGGGGTACTGGGAAAAGGGGAGATCCCCCTCCCTCCCTCCCCCCTCACTCCCCCTTACCTCCCCCCTACCCCCTCCCTCCCCTCTCCCTCCCTCCTCCCCCCTTCCCCCCTCCCCCCCTCCCCTCCCCCTCCCCTCCCCTCCTCCCTCCACACCTCCCTCCTCCCTCCCTCCCCCTCCCCTCCCTCCCCTCCTCCCGGTTACAATGGAAACCCTACGAGCACGGGCCCAATGGGGAAAGAGGGGTACTGGGAAAAGGGGAGGTCCCCCTCCCTCCCCCCTCACTCCCTTCTCCCTCCCCCCTCCCTCCCCCTCCCCTTCCCCCCTCCCTCCCCTTCCCCCCTCCCCTCCCTCCCCCTCCCCCCTACCCCCTTCCCTCCCCTCTCCCTCCCTCCCTTCCCCCCTCCCCTCCCCCCCTCCCTCCCCCTCCCCTCCCCCCTCCACACCTCCCTACTCCCTCCCTCCCCCTTCCCTACCCCCACTCCCCTCCCGGTTACAATGGAAACCCTACGAGGACGGGCCCAACGGGCACACTTGTTCTAGTATACTATTAAAACTCAGATCTTGTGTAAATTTTTGGGAATGACCTGAACCGTACGTAACATCGATTGCGGAAAAAAGGCGAACCGTAGCGCCACGGTTTTCGCACCGCCTCAATCGCCAATCTCGCGCTCGCTCGGCCGTGATATTTTCACTTAATTTGGTCGCGTATTTTTTAAGTTACAGAGGTTTTAAAGCGCTGCCCCCCCCCCTTTTCAGGGGGGCGCTGCGGTGCGGATTTAGTCTTCAGCGTGTGATGTCACAATGCCCCTGTGAGATGAGCTCGAGCTGACCCCCCTTCCCCCCCTTCAGCGTGTGATGTCACAATGGAAAAGCAGCTGCTATTGGGTGTCTACTCTTTACAAATTTACATCTTTTTATTTTTAACCTTTTTTTTCAAGGTCTTCAGCTTGTGACGTCACAATGCTTGTGTGAGATGGGTTCAACATTGTTGCGAAAAGCAGCTGATTGTTTTTTAAAGTTGTGTTTTTTATTGCAAGTCACTTAACATGGGGCCCCTATGCTCGTGGGTCACCGGGGCAAGTGTTTCGAAAAAAGAAAGGGGAGGTCCCCCTTCCCCCCTCAACCCCTTCCTCCCCACTCCATCCCCACTCCCTCCCCCCCTCCTCCCCAACTCCCTCCCCATCCTTCCCCACCTCCCTCACCCCTCGGGGACGGGCCCAACGGGGAAAGAGGGGTACTGGGAAAAGGGGAGGTCCCCCTCCCTCCCCCCTTCCCCCTCCCTCCCCCCTCCATCCCCGCCTCCCGGTTACAATGGAAACCCTACGAGGACGGGCCCAACGGGGAAAGGGGAACTGGGAAAATGGGAGATCCCCCTCCCTCCCCCTTCACCCCTCCCTCCCCCCTCCCTCCACCTCCCCCCCTTCCCCCCTTCACCCCTCCCCTCCTTCCCTCCCCTCCTCCCTCCACACCTCCCTCCCTCCCCCCACCCTCCCTGCCTCCGGGTTACAATGGAAACCCTACGAGGACGGGCCCAACGGGGAAAGAGGGGTACTGGGAAAACGTGTGGTCCCCCTCCCTCCCCTCTCCCTCCCCCCCTTCCTCCTCTCCCCTCCCCCCCTTCCTCCTCTCCCCTCCCCCCTCCACACCTCCCTCCTCCCTTCCCTCCCCCCCACTCCCCTCCCGGTTACAATGGAAACCCTACGAGGACGGGCACAACGGGGAAAGAGGGGTACTGGGAAAAGGGGAGGTCCCCCTCCCTCCGCCCTTCCCCTACCCCTCCCTCCCCCTCCCCCCCTCTCCCCCCCCTCCCTTCCCCCCCCTCCCCTCCCCCCTCCCCTCCCTCCCTCCCCCTCCGCTCCTCCCTCCTCCCTCCCTCCCCCTTCCCTCCCTCCCCTCCCGGTTACAATGGAAACCCTACGAGGACGTGCCCAACGGGGAAAGAGGGGTACTGGGAAAAGGGGAGGTCCCCCTCCCTACCCCTTCCACCCTCCCTCCCTCCCCCCTTCTCCCCCCTCCCCCTCTCCCTCCCCCCTCCCTCCACCTCCCCCTCCTGCCCCCCTCCCCTCCCCCCCCTCCCTCCCCCTCCCCTCCTCCCTCCACACCTCCCTCCCCCCTCCCTCACGGTTACAATGGAAACCCTACGAGGACGGGCCCAACGGGGAAAGGGGTGTGCTGGGGAAAGGGGGGGGATAGAGTAAGAGTGTATCTGGGGGAGAGAGAATGGGGGGGGTCTGAGAATGGGGACTGGGGAGGGGGACAACAGGGGGCTTGGTGGTTTGGGAAAGAAGAGTACTGGGAAAAGGGGAGGTCCCCCTCCCTCCCCACTCTCCTCCCTCCCTCATCCCTCCCTCCCTCCCGTCCCAGCAGCGATGACCGCCGGGAGTTGTAGTCGCCGTCGCCTCTCCCGCTGTTTGATTTCATTTATAACAAAGACATTTATTTAAAATGAGGAATGTGATTTTCATTAAGTTTGATTTTATTTATTTTAAAAAAGCTGATGCTCTATAGATCAGTTTATTTCCTTTTCAACAAAGAACGCTGTTTATTTTAAAGTAAAATAGACCCTCCCCCCACCCCCCTCCCTCCCCTCTCCCTCCCCATCCCCCTCCCCCCCTTCCCCCCTCCCCTCCCCCCACCCTCCCCTCCCCCCCTCCCTCCCCCTTCCCTCCCTCCCATCCTCCCGGTTACAATGGAAACCCTACGAGGATGGGCCCAACGGGGAAAGAGGGGTACTGGGAAAAGGGGAGGTCCCCCCTCACTCCCCCCCTTCCCCATCCCATCCCCCCTCCCTCCCCTCTCCCGCACCCTTCCCCCCCTCCCCTTCCCCCCTCCCTCCCCTCCTCCCTCCACACCTCCCTCCTCCCTC